>NW_007578979.1:84850-117029 GCF_000690725.1 Stegastes partitus
TCTCTTTATAATGGAGCTTCTTCACCCTCCATGTGGCCTTGGTGCAGGTCTCCTCAGGTACTAGTCTGCAGCCTTCTGAGACCTTCCTGAATGGAAGCTGTTGCCAACATGGACCTTCTTTATGGTCTGTGAAGCATCTCTGCTCGATGAGACTCGGTCCATTCTAAAAATCTGTGTGACGGCATCCCCCGAGTTTCCTTCCCTGTATTTATTTAACGTGTGTTAAGGTGACATCACTCCTCTATTTTTATCTACTTAAATTTAAATGCATTTATTTGTGTTTTTCATTGTTTTGTTCACATTAAAACTGTCCCCAGTGCCTTAATAACTAGACTGACGTGGTGACGCTTAAAATAAACCTTTTGTTTCTGCAGGTCTTTAGTGAAAATGTGAATTACAAATCAATCATTTAGGATATTGACCCCAATCTGATGCATTTATCAACGAATCCAGCAAACTTTATTTATGCAGCATTTTTCATAGAAATGAAATAAAATACAAATAAACAGGAAGTAATACCCCATCACCACCCAACAGCATCCTGTTAGAAACAAAGGACTCAGTAACCAATGAAAGGATCCTAAAACCAAGTGAAAAGCAGACAGAACCAGTGCAGAAGTTCAGTTTAAATGAACATATCAGGACTGAAGCATCTTTATTGGTCACATGTCCGTACAGTTTGTGCAGCTACTCTTCTCCAGGCTGTGCATTAACAATAAGAAAGTATGAAAAGAGCAAATCTTCACAAAACAGTAGAAAATGACGGCAGGTTATTCATAAATTCTGAGTATGTCAGCATCTCTCCCCTCCGTCTTCCCTCCAGGCGATGATAAACGCCCACGTGGACGCTGTGATGATTCTCGGCGAGGCCTTCGCCTCCAAGGAAACCTTCGACTTCGGCTCGCAGTCGACCACCGAGCGCATCCACAACCTGATCCCGGTGATGCTGAAGCACCGGCTCACCCCGCCGCCCGAGGAGACGTACTCGCTGCACCGCAAGATGGGCGGCTCCTTCCTCATCTGCTCGCGGCTCAACGCCAAGCTGCAATGCAAAGACATGTTCTCCAAGGCCTACGAGAAGTACTGGGAGGGCCGCACGCCGCCCTCGGCCTGAGCCATGGACGGCGTGGAGCGGAGGCCACGAGTGTCTTCCCCGTTTTTGTTGGTTTTGAAACGACCTTTATGCATATTTACAGCCACCATTTTTAATTTTTTTGGTTTGAAAGAGGGAGCAGCGGCACATCTGCAGAGGCCAAACGTGTGCGTGTGGATGCAGGAGAGGGATGAATGTAAAAAGGTTGGAGTTTTATCTCTGCTCCGATGATTTCAACGGGACTCTCGCGTTTTTCTTTGCATTTTGTGTTGCTGTGTTTTGTTGAACTTTTCGGAAAAAAATCGCACCAACTGTCCAGTTTGTCCGTCTGCAGTGAATCTGATCAGAGGTCGTGTCTCACGTTGGTTCCTCTGAGGACGAAATAGTGAATCAGAAATCAGTAAAGTCTGGGATTAAAGGAGAATCTGGTTGATTTCTACCTGCTGAGTTTTCATGAATGTGTCTGTTGTGGCTCTCAGTGTTCGGTTGTCATGAGCTCCCTGCAGCGTTGCTTCCTTTATTTTACTTTTCACACAGAAACACAGAAACTAGCCGCCGAAAACAGACATTTTCCAACAGTATTGGCTTTTACTGAGCATATGGAGAGCTCAGAGTCCCGGTATTTCCTTCCAGCTGATGTTGGAGGTAAAACAGCATCTTTTCATCAGAGCTGCAGGTTCATTAGTTGTACTTCCACAGCTGGATTCCTCTCATCTACGGACACATGGAGGCTTTTCCAGTCCGCCATCAGCAGGTCCCACACGTTTTGAGCCATTTTAGATCATTTCTGAGCCATTTTTGGCCAATTTTAAGTCATTTTTGACACATTTGGGTTATTAAGGAGGTCTTCTCACCAGGTTTCACTCTCTGCAGCAACAGTTTGTCTTTTTTTTTTGTAATTTTGGATTAATTTAAAGTCATTTTGGCATAATTCTGGCAAAATGCTGCCTTCTTTCTGCCTCCGTCCTCACAGTAAAAGTCAGGCTCTCACATGTAAACAAACCGCTGAATGAATATGCTGGTGATGCAGATTGTGAATGAAATTGGAAAGACGTCATTTCTAGCTTCAGTCAGAGAAATGTCTAAATGAGACGCGTATCCACAACATGGTTTTATGTGTATTTTTGGCGTAAAACGTTAAAGGAAAGTGCAAAATTTTTTTAAAAACCTTCCCAATTTTGCAAGAAAAGAGTTAATGAGCTTCATGAGAGATAAAAAAAAAAAACACCTTTTCTGAAGAAGTTCAGACCTTAAACCTTTTAAACCTTTTTTTTTTTTTTTTTTAAAGTTTGAAACAACATGAACATGACGTAATAATGACAACTTTCCCAACTGAAAACAAGACTTTAATACCTTTTCATGTCATAGATGGACAAAGTTTTTTGGTTTGTTTCATCTTCTATTAGTGTTTTTTAGCAGATAGCAAACAGCAGAGGGCAGCACTACGAAGCAAGTCTGACATAACCAGGCTTTCTTTGTGTAAGAAGGTGGTTCAACTTTCTTTGTCAACTCAGACTTTCTGCTTTAAACTCTGTTCACATAAGAAGGAAGCATTAACGCGTCACGTAACTCTTATTCTGCACTAAATGAATCAATCGTGTGCAGCTGCTTCGGTCAACACGTTGTTTTAATGGAGAACAATGAGGAATATAAACATTATGACTGTAAAAAGTGCCGCTACTGTAAATGGTGAAGACTGGAGTGCTGGTAGAAAACTGTTTCAACATCTTCATATAGAATATTTTACTGATGCAGCTGCTTATTTCCACCTGACAGCTGCTCGTTAAAGTTAAACCTGAAACTTAAAATATTTAAACATGATCTTGTATTGAAGTCCATGTAGGTCTGACAATTTGGTTAAAGGGAACCACTCTTCCAGCCGATTTAAATCCAAAACTCTGAACAGAACCTGCTCCCGACCAGCTCAGCTCCACAACATCAGTTACCATGGAGACCTAGCTGTAGAGCATCAGTTACCATGGAGATCTAACTCTACAACATCAGTTACCATGGAGATCTAGCAGGTTAAAAGAGAGCCTGACTTTAAGCTCAACATACCTGGCTAACCCACTGATCTGGCTTCATAGTAGTACAACCCTCTGCTTTTGTTTTTTTCTTCTTCTACTCTGTTTATTGCAGCTTACGTAGCCTGTAGCGCCACTTTTTAACAACAAGCTCCCTAATTGGTTCATTTAAAAGTCGTCCCATTGTGTTTTCTTTTTTTTTGTAAGATTCCTGAAATGTATGTGGAAATACAACTAATGATTCATGTAAAAAAAAAAAAAGCTGCTTTCTGTGGAAAGCTGCAGGGACCTCGTGCTAATTAGCGTGCTAAACGCCGTTGACAAGCTGTTTGGTGCGACTTCTCACTTCCCAGAATATCTCCCACGAAGGTGACGGCTGCAGGGAGACACAATGGACACATTGATTAGAAAATCTGTTTTTAATGCAGCACAGAGTGTCACAGTGTGTCTGCATCACGTTTATTTCTGTTCTTTTTGTGGACGTTCGATTGGATTGTCTGGATGTGAACATCGAGGCTTCGTCTGAATGTAGACAGCAAATTAAATGTAGCAGATCTAGTGTAGAGACAAAAACTGAGCGTTAAAGTCGAGCTTTCTGCCAAGTTAGCTCATAGAAAGTGTGACAAACTGGTATTTGTCAGCATTTAGACACAACAAGGTCAGACGTAGCACATGTCCACTGTACGTTTAACACACTGTCCTGTGTAGTCGGTTAGATTCACAGCTCTCAGTGATGCTGTTCATAGCTTTTAGCTTCTCGTTTCAGACGACCTGTACCGATTAAGGCATGAATTCGCTCAGTTTAACTGGGAATTAAAGTCTACAAAGCTCCTTTTAATATGTTTTTTTTTTTTTTTGTCAGAGGTTTTGAAGCTTTATGGGTTGGATTTATCAATGAATTCCAGTTAATTACTCGCAAATCTAGCAAACAGTGTGCTTCGTTTAGCATCATAGCATGACTTTTACTCTGTTTAACTGCGGTCAAGATGACATGGAAAGGAACCCGCATGGATCTCTGTAATCGGTGGATAACTCGCGTCGTGTGTTAAGTCGTAAATGTTAATGAAGCGCCGGGATGGAAATCTCCTCACGCCTCCGTCACCTGGCTCCGGTCTGACTGTGAACGCTCTCTTTGCTCTGCTGTGTGAATGCACTTCTAACGGCGTGAAGATGGGAAATAATAAAATAAAGGTGCCTGTCGTTTCTGAGCAGACGGTTTTTAGCTAGAAATCTTTATATTTCATATCCAGTCGCAAGTCCGAGAAGATGGTGTTTAAATTTTATAATGTAAATGCATTCTTAACTGAAAGTTGTAATAAAACATTGTTTGAAAAGAGCCGACGTGTTGACCTGGTTCTTCAGCCTGCTCAGCTTCAGGTTCATCAGACGGGTGACGACTTAAACATCCTGTGTTGTGTCTTTTTTCAACAAATTCACACGTTTTAAGCTCAAAATACGACAAAGGTCTATCGAACAACACCTACATACTTTATTTGTGGCTCCTGTAGTGTTTGAACATCACAGTATTCTGCTGTATTTTTATGACCTTTTTCCCTCCTTTTTGGTAGCAGATTTCCCCATTTTTGCATTTTTCTTGCCTCACAAATCGGAAAACAACTTTACTGGTCTGATTTTACTAAATTAACAGTCTAAACAATCTTAAAATTGCAAGTTTTTGTCATAAAATTATGGATTCTTTATACTTTTGTTTCAATAAAAAGGTGTTTAATTGGGCTGTTTAGCTGTAAAAACCAATTACCTGCTGCTGTCTCCGCCCCCTTTAGGAAGGAAACTCTCTCTGCATGTGTGATTGGAGAAAAACTGGATTTCTGAGCACTTATTTTACATGAACATATCACAAAATACACAGCACAATCGTTGTTTTAGGCTCCTTTGGTGATTCTTTGAGAAAACGTTATAAAATTAGCGTTTTAGCTGAAGGACAAACGACTCCATAGCGGCTGCTGGTTAGCGTGTTGTATTAATGAGCTACGTTTTAGTCATTTTTTTTTCCAAAACAGAAAAATCTGTACATGAGAGCAGCTTTTTTTTTTGTGAGTTCGTCTGTATTAAAATGCAGTTTATGTGAGCACAGAGAGCAGGAGAGAAGCTAATAGATGCTAACAGCAGCTGAGTTCAGGTTGAACAGGAAACCTGCCCAGTCCTTGTTTAATGGTTTAAAGTTTCCACCGTCTCTGAATGACCCTCAGTGTCACAGTTTCCACCATCAAAGCTAATGTTAGCCACATGCTAACACTGTAGAATTTCCTATAATTGTGGAGACATTACCATTAAAAATACCAATAACCCACCTGGTGTTCAGCTCCTCAGATGCTGGCAGCGCATGAAGACTCTTGTGGTCACTCTAACAGAACATTTAGTGAGCTTTGTTCCTGGTTCAGACGTTTTAAATTCAGCAGAAGCAGCTGTAGAAAGTAAATAAACCTGGTGGAGAGGAAGCCGCTTATTTTGAAAGGATCACCTGGAAGCAGTGAAGGGGGCGGGGCTAAACAAAGCTGGACCACTATTGGTTAGTTGGTGAGGAAGCACCTGGGTTGAATTTGTGCCAGATGGTGAAGCCTGGAGGCTAAATGTCTTCATGTCCTGAGAGGTTTTACATCCTTGAGTTTCTAGCACAAACCACAAAATATAAAATTGGAGAGTCGACACCATGACGGGTAAAGAAATGCTGACGAGGCCCAGCTGGTTCTAATTTGGTATCAACATGAGAAGAGCAAACGACCCGTGAGACTGAGAAGGATCAGTTATTGTTGTGGCACAGATGGCAGGAGCTTCAGGCACAAAGACTGCAGCAGGTTTCAGTCACTAAAGATGCATCTTTGTGTGGAAACTGTGGAGAAAAGTGTTCATTTGATGCAGCATTAGTGCAATATGTGAAGCAAAGGTACCTGGATAGCAGCATTAAAGGAACACTGCTGCTGGGTTTTTGGGTTTTTTTGGTGTTTGGAGACACTTTTGCAACAAAAAACGCCAAAAAGAATCCACAGCGAAGACAGAGACGAAGCTAAACGGCGACAAAGTCAAGAAAAACAAGGAAATAGAGAACAATTACTCCCTTTCTGACTGTATTACCAGCCTTCAGAGTGATTACTGGGACTTCAGGCAACAAAAACCTGATCAGAAGGAGGTGAAGGTAACTGACTGTCCAAGAAGTCCTGCAAAGGAGATGCATCAACTTTATGCATTTTTAAGCTTGTCTGACCATCCAAACATCTACTGCCTCTCTGGATTGGACATTTTCAGCCCTAAAGGAGGAAATCCAACTCAGGAGGCTCCCCACCTGCCTCTTCTGCACTCTCGAGGATCATCTCAGCAAAGCGAACTGACTTCAGAGCAGCTTTGGTAAGTCTGATGGATTTTGCCAGCTGAGCTCGAAGGCTCATAGGATTTATTACTTCAGCATGTGGTTGAGTTTCTTGTGAGGCAGCTTGAATCCAGTTGGAGATCTTTATTGGTTGTGTTATTTGGTACTTTTACCTGCTCAGTAGGAGTGAATGGGATCAATTGTCTCTTTGGTAGTGACACTGATGTGGGCTTTAAGTGTTCATCTGTATTGCAGAATCCTGTCATGCTGTGTAATTGTTGTATTTCTGACTGGTTTCAGTCTCTGGAGTTGGTGTTGGAGGTGTTGAGCTTTGTGTTGGATCACTTTGGTTTCGGTCATTGTGAAGATGTTGTGATGAAGCTGGTGAGAAACCTGCAGAGATGGAAGCTGAACAGCTTTTATTACGTGTAAATTCCAAAATTTTCTCTAGGATTTGTCTCCTTGTGCGTGTTAAAGCTCTGCAAAGATGTTAAAAGGAAAATATCTACAGCATGTGAATAATAAAGTTAGAGCTGAGAATATCACACGGGTCAAATCGTGTCCAAGTAAAACCAAAGAATCCACAAAAAAAATGCAAAATGTAAAAATTCTAGTAAATCACCATAAACATAATTTAACAATGAATATCTTTTAAATAACAGATATGTCGCTGTATGTTCATTTCTCTGTCGTTTCATGGCTGAAATTAGGCAGATTTACTGTTTTTCACTGTCGGAAAACGTCTTTTAAATCTAATAAAATCAGTTAAATCAAGCATAAATACATTTAAAGAACACATTATTTTAAATAAGAGCATAATTATTACGTTTTATGGAATTATTGATAATATATGCCCATCAATGTACAGAATTCTGCCAGAAAAGTGGAGATATTTTAAATAAGTATTCACTTTTCTGTCTTTTAAATCTGCTCCGGATGATATTTTTTAAATTACTTTTTGCATTTGGTTAAAATTACAACCGCCTGCCTTTAGTAGTGACAGGCTCTAACTACTACAAAAACATCTATATATTGTATTTGTGGCACAAAAACTAAATGGCTTTTGTAGTTTTTTTAAAAGCTTTACGGTATTTTACTGTATTTTAGACGTGTTTTTATTCACGTCGTTGCTGCCGTCACAGTTTTTTTTAGTTGTTTTTCCTCCTTACAAACGGAAACAACTTCACTGGTCAGATTTGTTTTTACTGAACTTGTTATTAATGATGGATTCTTCATACTTTGTGCTCTTACAGCAGATTTGTTTAAACAAAACGGTCATTCTGAAAGACAGATGTGTGTTTATTTACAGCTGATGTCTGTAGAGTTTGGTTTAGTTTAATTTACTGTAAGCAGGAAGCCTGTACGGACTCGTGAAGCCTTTTCTATGACTTCAGGGCCAAAACCAGCGACTCTTTAGTGGTGACGTGATGTTGAGGACATTCAAAGGCTCCTTAACTTCCACCACTGTCACCAGAACACCAGAACCTTTAGTCAGGATGGTGCTTCGTCCCTCTGAAGCCTCTGAGAACCAGCGATAAGCAGCACTGTTGTGCAGCTTAACGAGGAACCTTCTGCCTCCTTTAATTGCTCTGTGACCCGATTGACTGAGCTGCTGGTCGAGAGGCTCCAGTGTGTGTTTAAAAATGGAAAAGAGTGAAAATGCAGCAGAGACGTGGGGAGATGGAGGTCGTCGTCCTTATTTAGAAACGTCTTGGCCGGCGGTGGAGGAGCTGGCAGCCGGCCGGAGAAATAAACACACACAAGTATCCAGAGAATGTGGACACAAAAACGCACATATCTGGGCCCATTAATCACCGCCGGGTCCAGCAGAACGAGCTCATGCAGGCAGACCTACTGTACATCATGTTTTTGTTGTGGAAACTCCTTGACAACGGGTTATTTTAGTCAATCAGAGCTGAACTCTGTGTTTAATGGCTGTAGTTCACCTCAGAGTCCAGCGGAGGGCGCCGCCGGGTTCTCACGGGTAGCAGAAAGTTCTTACAGCTGCTGGAATACAAACGACATCCCAGTAAAAGAACAAAACATGAAGGAGAATGATGAATATGTGGAACTCAGCTGACTGTTTAATGTGACGTCTTTTGATTCATAAAAACGTAGTTTGTCTGCAGAGGCAGGAGAAATGTTCAGAGACGATCCAGTCTGGTCCAAGTGTGTCCAAACCCAAACCCTAACTCTGCACAAGCTGAACAACCACAACTAGAAGGAGAGAGAACGTCTTCTGGTCACAATGACACAGTCAGAATGATGGAAATCATCAAAAAAAGACAAATTAAAGTTCAATTTCTTAGGATTTTTCTTGCTTTACAAAAATGGAAAAAAACTGGAATAGACACATTTTCCCAAGTACACGTATTACTGTCACTGGATAAAACTGGTATTATATAAGCTATTCCCATGTTACAGACTTTTTCTCTAGATGTAGATTTAGCCTCTGTTGTCCCTGTGGGGAAATTCTTGTCCACAGCACCGTTGCACTTGATTTACATTCACAGGACACACATTCTACTAAACACTGCTCACATATAAACGTGGTTTTCACTCTGTCCACATCACCGTGGCCTTTTGTTCAGTGTTGCAACAATGGATGGCATGAGGCTTTTGCCTCGTGGTGCTCGTCTGCATCCTGGTGTCCTCTATCTATGTCCTGAGCAGAGGGAGGAGAGGTATGAGTCCAGTCAGTGTCTTATGTCCTGTCCTGTTTTGTTTTCAGTTTGTGTCATGGCCCTGTTGTTGAATTCTGTGAGTTCTAGTGTGGGAAGACCGATTATTTTAGAGGCTATGGTGGTTGTGCATATGAATTTGGTTTGCTCTCTGCTCTGCTCATCAGAGAGAAAGATGTTCCACCATCATGTAGAAAGATGTTCCACCATCATGTAGAAAGATGTTCCACCATCAGCTGTAGAAAGATGTTCCACCATCAGTAGAAAGATGTTCCACCATCATGTAGAAAGATGTTCCACCATCAGCTGGATGTATCTCCACCAACTGGCTCCTCTGTTCTCTGGTTCTGATCCATGCTGCATTTATTCATTGGTCCAGTAGGTTTTATTTTCCTCTCAGTCTCTCTGAGGAAACACTTCCTGCAGTTCAACCCATTTTTGAGTCAAGTGCCAAGAAGCACAATTCCTGCAGAATCTGGTGCAAATGGTTTATGTTTGCAGATCATTTTTGTGTTTTTACAGTTTGTGGACGATAAATGATGTCATTTTGCAAACTACCTTTGTTGGTTGTTGTAGCAGCCGTGCTAACAATCTGCACTATGAAGCATACAACATACTGGAGGTAAACATTCCTGCAGCTTCATTAATTCCACTCAGACATCATCTGTAATTTTCCTACGAGCCTTCATGAAGCCTTGTTGTGACTCGCGGCCCGGTCCGTCACAAACACTGTCGGCTCTGAGTAACCACCAGATCATCTGAGGCCAAACACTTTATGATTAAAACAGTGTTTGGTTGAGATGAGATGCTCGCTCAGGAAGCTTCTCCAGCTCGCCTCGTCGCTGCGTTTCGTCTCCGAATGTGTTTTGACGTTGCAGAGCTGAGAAACAACTCGACTGCGGTCGTGTTTACACGACGGAGAGGGAGTTTTAGAGGATGCTGTCTGCTCAGGAAAGAAAAAGAAATCCTAATTTGGTCAGAGAGGACAGCCTGCAAGTCACAACACAAAGTCCACCACCAGGTTCCTCCTCTGTGTGACTCAGCATCGTCTTCATCAGTCGTGGAGTAATTAAGACGTTTAATAAGACAGTTAATAAGATAAACTGGGCAGCGCCGAGCCGAGCCGAGCCGAGCCGAGGAAATCTCACTTCTCACTGGAGAATCTAACACGTTCAGTGTTTTGTTTCTCACTTGAGCTTCACATGTTCTGCTGATGAGTGATTTATTGGGCAAATATTGGTGTTTTACTTCCTCTTGATGTGTCGTCTGATGTTCAACTGACAGCTGGAGCAGAAAAAACACAAAAAACCAAAGATACAGACGATGAAATGACACTTTATTGACTCACAGTCGAGGGAATCTGGGTGTCAGCAGCAGCAGCAGAAAGAAAAAAGTGTAAATAAATAATAAAAGGAAGCTTGATTATGGCCTAAGTAATAATTAGTCATTATTGACACCTCACCATGATTAGCCGTTCATTTTAGGGACAAAATATGTCATTGCACACACATTGAACTAAACAGAGCTCTGCCTTCACTTCCACATTGTGCTACATTCCTGCTGATGTGCAGAATTAAACCTTAAACCTTAATCCTCACCTGAATTCAGAGCATCTTCTAGAAGCAAAATATGAATTTAACCGTGCAAAAGAAAAACTCCTAACATCTGCTTATGCACAGACGCTACAGTTTACAGATGTTCCCTGAACGCCTCACATGCAGACTACAGTAGATGCTAACTAGTTAGCGTTGCACAGAGAAGCTTCTAGTCTCCATCGGTTACTGCAGCTCAGACAGCCGTCAGACCAGAACGAACTTGTTCTAATGTCAGTTTGCACAAGTTGAAACGAAGTCAGACTTTACAACCAGCTCTGTTCCCCCCCCAAAAAAACAACAAAAACTTATTTTTGGTGCAACATCAACACACTCAAACCTGTGAAATATGATTATTTTGTACATCTGAAAACTTTGTGCAAAATAAATTGTTCTCCTTCATGCAACATAGATCTGATCTGTTCAGTATCAATCCTCCTTCATCAGTTCTACTCATAGAAGAATCTGTGCCATTTTATTTCCACATCTGGAGGAATTCAGACAATCTAAATGAGTACTTGTGCATATTTTTGCTTTATTTTTTAATTTTTGTACTGATATTTCTTTGCTGCTGCAACAATGCAAAATTTCCCCACTGTGCAGTTTATAAAAATCATATGTTGCTGTGGTCGATCGTGTTTATTCAGCTGCCAGAAGCCAAAATCATTGTGCAACCCTAAAAGAACACTCTAGGAACGATAAATGAGCAACCGCTGTCCATGCAACATGCACGTTCAGGCAGATAAATGCTCTGATGGTGACATTCAAAAAGAAATTTCTCTGGAAAAAAACGACTCTCCAGGAATAACAGGAAGTAAAGGACAAAATGTCAAAGTTTGTTTATTCATGAGTCAGAAGCAAATTCACGGCTTATTTATTTACACGACGATGTGTTCGTCCTGAACCCGCTCTGTGGTTAGAAACAGCTGTCACCAGGAAATAATACGAGCAGGGCGCTAAATGTGAAGCTAATCAAGTGTAAAAGGTGAAAAAACAAACAAGTGTGAGTGTTTTTAGGCCAGCATGAAGCGGCGAATTATTAAAATACCTTCCAGGTTTCCAGAAATAATCACCTCGTTAAGTCAAAATCATGCAAAATTCAGTCAGTAATTATGACCAACATGAGCTTTAATAGCAGGATTTGTGCCTCAAATTAAAACCACAGAATCAATCTACAATCTTAAACTAACTCAGAGTGTTTCCCTCTACGGTCCGTGAACATCGACGATACATGCAGAATAAAATACTGTACGCTGCTGATCCTACAGTCAAACACGCCGTCGTTTCTAAACCTGTACGACTGCTCAGCGTTCATCCAAAGCGGGAGAAAGTCCAAACGCTGCAGCACCTACACAGAGTCGAGGAAGTCCAGCAGCAGACTCACCACGTGGGAGAAGATTAGTCAGCTCATCACGGACGTCAGCGTCTTTATTCTCACAAACACTGTACAACGTTTACACATCAGAACATAAAAAAACAACAACAGCAAGAGTCTGGGAAGCACGTTCGGCTGAAATAATGAAGATAATCTGTAAAAATATGAATTTAAATGAAGCCAAGCGGAGAATTGAAGGATGGGTTTGCTCCGTTTTTGTTGGTTGGATAAAAATCAGTCACTTTCATTGAGAGAAAACCTGCAAAAAAAGACCATTTATATGAAATTATTAAATGTATATCCCTAAAGTTCCCAACATCTAGTCAACAAAACCAGCTTAGAAGAGAAATGATTCCAATTATGATTGATGGCGCACCAATTATGGCCAAGATAAAGTCCACTGGTTGGTCGAAAAGCTCTAAAACGGCCGTAAAATTCTTAATTTCCAACTAATTAATTGTCTGTACCCAATATTCCCATATTGATAAAGTCCATTGGTTGGTCAGTTTGCTCGCTTTCAATCTCATGCTTATTGACTGGACAGAAGTCACTTTGTTGAGAGAAAACGGATGTAAAAACGTCCATTTATATGAAATTATTAATTGTCTCTACCTAAATTTCCCAATAACTAGTTAACAAAACCAGTTCTAAACCAGTTTAGAAGAGAAATAATTCCAATTAGCTACACATGGCGCTGCTCATAACATGGAGCTAAAGTCCACTGGTTGGTGGATTAGTTTGTATTCGATCAAATTGTCTTTGGTTTGAAATCTCTAGTGGTAGTTTTAAGAAGGAGAAAAGCAGTAAAAAGACAATTTACACCCAAATGGGAACAGTCATGACTTCAACTGCCCAACATCTGGTAATAAAAACAGAGGAACTGACTTATTTAGGGCTGATTTTTGCAGGTCAGCTGGTTGGTCGATATCAAGCAGCCACGTTCTCATTGGTGAAACTATTTCTGGTGTTTTCAATTGGCCCTAAACATACTAATGGGTTCATAAATGGGGATTCTTTTGCATCAATAATGGACATTTAATTCAAACTGAGTGATTTCTGATCGATTTGTTAAACAGTAGACATGACTTTTTAAGATTGTCTGAGCTTGAAAACAACCTGATTTCTGTAGAAACACAACCAACCTGCTCCTCGTACGTCTTCTAGAAGGAATCATAATGTGCATTTCTGTACTTAAAGGTACTTTTTATAGCAGTATTTTGTGGTTGTTGGAGCCCGTTCAGGTTTTTTTTCAGCTACATTTACAGTAATTTGGACCTGGCGGACCTCATAACGAGCTGGTTTGAGGTTTTCAGTTTCAGGCTGTTTGACTTTTGATGCTCTTGGACGTTTTCCATGGAAACGGGCCAGCGTGAGAAACGAGCCGGTTTGGTTTCATGGGAAAAGGCCTCGTTTGGATCAACAATTCCAACAATTGTTTACGCATTTCTTCTTGTTTTAGCCCTCTTCCAGATATCCTCCATCACTAACAATCCATCTGACGCTCACATATAAACACAATAAGTGGCGTTACGTTTGGGAAAACAGCGAATTCTCAGCTTTCAAACCTCGGTCCTGTCACTGTAACTGTATTTGTAGCAGCGGCGGGGTTGTGACTGAGGTGCCAAATAATGAGAGCGAGTATTTTAAGACCTGTTAATTAGACACAAAGCCTGAATAATGTGTAACATCCCCTTCGGCGCTGCTGTACGCATTCAAACATTCAAATCACGGTAATAATTATCAGCAGCAGCGTGAGTCACTTTTAACACTGCTTTGTAATTTAAGGGTACGTTGTGAAGAGCAGCAGCAGCGTTGGGATGTTAAAGACGAGTTTAAAAGCAAAAATGTCAAAGATACGACGATGGATGGAGCACAGTGGGATCACCACGCGCTCCAAAGGTAGAAATGTTGGTGCCGTAATTACAGATTTGTGCGAATTGTCAGGTTTTAAGTCATTAATGAACAGATTCAGATTAATTTCTATCAATCTGACGGCGTCTAAAACGTCCTGGCTTCACGTCTGAACGAGCAACCTGCTGACTTTTCTGTAAAAGATGTCGTATTTTGCTTTAAACACAAGTCTGAGCTGCATGTGGTCGCACTACCAGGGAGCCACAAACATCACAACGTACTCAGAGTTGATCAAAAAACCATCTGGGGAGAGAATCTTTCCTCATTTCAGCACCAACATTGGTTTAAAATAATGTGAGTTGTGTAGCTTCTGCCACGTTTTGCGAGCTTTTCTATGCGTTTTATGCATTTTAACTTATTAAAATAACGCATGAGATGGTAGAGTCGAGGGTAAAAGGCGCCAAATACAACAAAAATAAAAATGCATTTGGGTTGGTTTTCATGACACCAAGCTGTCCAAAAACATCACAGAGAGAGTTTCTCCTACAGTTTTATATCTATTACAAAGTAAAACGTCCATTAAAATACAACTTCTGTGACGGATCAGATTAATGAGACTCACCAGTAATGAAGATCTGACAAACAGGAGCTAAAGTTTAGTTTGTTTTTTGTTAAATACCTGCAGCAGGATCCACATGAGCTGCACATGTTTAACTGAAAGCACAAAATGTGTCGAAAAACACAAGTTCACTTCGATAAATAGTCTGTAACCGGCTGGAATCTTTGACTTTCATCAAGAGAAAAACTATAAAACACCTGCAACAAGACCATTTATATGAAATTATTAATTGTACCTAAAATTCCCAACATCTAGTGAAGAAAACCAGTTTAGAAGAGAAATAATTCCAATTATGATTAATGGTGCACCAACTGGGGCCGAGATAAAGTCCACTGGTTGGTCAAAAAGCTCTAAAGCGGCCGTAAAATTCTTAATTTCCAATTAATTAATTGTGTGTACCTAATATTCCTCATATGTAGTGAACAAAACCAGCTGTAGATGTGTTATAAGAGAAATAATTCCAATTAGAACGTTAATGACGCTCATCACTAATGAATGTAATCCAGCTTTTAAGTGGCCGAAGGTGAAGTTTGATGGTTGCTTCCTGCTGTTTAGGACGATTTCCTCTGAGTTTATTAAACACTTGCAGCATCAGGATCCACATGAGCTGCTCACGGTTATGCATCACTTCATCAGTTACTTACAGCTGATCCCTGACATGGAGACGGACGATCGATGATTTACTTGCAGGTCCCACAAGTGGCCCAAAGTAAAGTTTAACTGGTTTAGACTCTGAGTTTATTAAAAACCTGCAGCAGGATCCACACCAACGTCTCCAAAGACAACGAGCATCACTTCATTAATCACTTGGATCAGGATCAGTGGACGCCATCGGCACTAATCAGGTGCTTTAAATGATTCACACTGGATTTAGTTTTCTGTCATGAGAACATCGCTTGATGTCCCGTCTGGTTTGTACGCTGACGAAGCAGCAGCGTCACGTCTTCCATGTCTGAGAAGGGCTTAATGAACCACGAGAGAACCTTGAATATTGTTAAAAAGCATTAAAAGAAGCACATCGTACATCATCAGAGCAGCGTCACGGTGACGGCGTAACGAGGCCACGACGACACACCAGAGGCTAAAGCTAACGCTAGCAAATTTGGAACGACACCTTTTTTTTTTTTTTTTTTTTTT
Organism: Stegastes partitus; assembly: GCF_000690725.1. Classification (NCBI taxonomy): domain Eukaryota; kingdom Metazoa; phylum Chordata; class Actinopteri; family Pomacentridae; genus Stegastes; species Stegastes partitus. Next base: position 100,548 of record NW_007578979.1, read on the forward strand.
TTGCAATGAAGCGATGACATTTAACACTGAAAGTAGCTTCAGACCAGAGCTCGGCCGAGTCAACGCTTTGCAGCAGCTGGATTTACAAGCTTTTCAGTTGCATCACATGCAGGTCAGCTGTCCCTCCGTCTCCGTCCTCTCAACAAAGGTTTCTACAGCTTCATATTAGGTTTAAATCAAATAAAAAATATCAAAAATCACCGTTATAATCACGCCACAAACTACAAACACGTCGTCTTCCTTCTCCTCCGTCTGTACAGTTTGAGTCTCTTTTCCGGTTCCCCTTTGAGAACGGCGAACGCGGCTCTCGGCCAATCAGCAGACGGCGATTGAAGGTTTCCATGGAGACCAGTCACTTGAATTCGCCGTTTTCCCGCCTTGTGGTCGCCGCGAAGGTTTCGGCTTCTGGAAGTCAAAGGGGTCAAACTGTCCGTGGCATCCGACGTCTCTCAGACGTCCTGAGGAACTCCTTGTTCTCTGCAGCCTGAGGATGGAACCGACCACAACGTCAGCTTTTGTAAAGCAGCTGCATAAAATATTTAAAAACATTTCTGGTAAAATTCCTGCATCGACAGTATAAGCAACAATATGTGGGTATGTTCAGAAAAATGTACTTAAAGTATTAAAAGTAATCGGTGCAGATAAAGTCGTCCTCTGACTGTTTTACTGTTATTTCTGATTTTTAGAATTTTTATTTCTTTGGTTCCAAAAACATTCCGAGAAAGTTCTGCAAACGTTTTCAGCTTTTGGTTCATTTAAGTTTTCTTAAAGATATCTTCAACCTAATCAAAGTCATTTAAGGAAAGAGTGGAAACAGAACGTAGTGCTGGTGTTCCATCAAACAACACTGTAAACAACATAAACTAAAAATTGTAATTTTACAGAATTTTTCATTTTTATTTTACAGCTTTTTTGAAATACGTTAAACGTTATTAAAATTCTGACCGTGTCTTTACATGATCTAATGTGAAATATCATAGAAACACACATTTTTAGGTAAGCTGTATTAACAGTTTAATATTACAATCATAAGGGTGAGTATTTGTTTAATATCTGTTCTTTTAATTAACTTTAAAGGTAGACATGCATTCTTAGCATCAAGATCTGTCACATAGACAAGCTACAAACCATAAACCAAACCTTAATTATTAGTTATATAGCAATATATAGACTAAATCAATAAAACCAAACAATTAAAGGCACTTTTTAAAAATTACTATTATTCATGAAACATAAAAAAAAATCTTAAATCTGGTACAACATTAAGGCAAGAAACTATATTGTAATAATCAATAATTACTTAATTAATTATTTTACATGAGTTTTTTGTGCACCAGTTTGCTGGAATATTACTATTTCTTTCCCCAGTTTTTAAAAATAATAATTTTACAGTGTAGTGACTGGAAACAGCACGTTATTTTTGTAAAATGTTCCTTTTTTTGCTAATGAAACCCAGAAACATGACTTTGGTGGCGTTCCTTGAGCTTCCTCACAGGCAGCATCGGTGCTGCTTGTGGATAAAGTTGGTTTGGCCTGTATGTTAGCTACGAGCTGTCAAACTGCTTTTTCTGGGGTCAGAAATGAACTTTTCTGCCTCGAACTTGAGAGGTTTGTGAGAATAGCGAGTGACCCAGATGAAGGAGATCATGAGAACTGCGGTGCTGCTATAAGCGTCTCTCGGCCTGGGAAGTTATTTGTTTTGGATTCTGCACGTCTCTGTTTAAACGTAGTGGAGCTTCTCTCCACGGTTTGATCAGCTCAGCAGGAGAGCGTTGATAGTAAGAGAGACAAGACAAACACCTACCGTCAGAAACTTGGACGACGAAGGCGAGCAGGGAGGGAAAAAAAAACACAAGAAAAGAGGCGGTTAGTTTCACAAATTTCACTTTTTTTTTTTTTTTTTCTCCAAGTGGCCTCACTTCAGATGTGAATAAACGACATGATCAGATGAAGGCAGCTGCAGAAACACAGTCCTGGTGTGCAGGATGGATGAGGCGGGAACAGAGGGGGAGTAAAAATAAAGTGAAGACGAAGAAGAAGAGGAGACGGGGGAGGAATAATGTAGGAGAAGAGCAGTGATTAGATGGAGGCAGATCAGTGGGAGGCAGATAATACCGAGATCATTAGATGGATGCAGGAAGAAGAAGTAATACGCTGATGATATGCAACACGGGCTCATTAGAGAGCACACGCAGCCCAGTTCAGCCCAGTTCAGCCCAGTTCAGCCCAGTTCAGCCCAGTTTCTGAGAGATTTATGACACAAACTGATGCAGCGAGCTGATGAACGGCTGAATAATCATCGACCTTCTGAGCAAACGGTGGTTTCAGCGTCGGTTTGAGCCCCGAGGCCTGAACAGCAGCGAGCAGAAACACACCGGGGGGCGCTCACTCCCACGCACACACACATGCACATGCACACACGCACGCACACACACACACACACATGCACATGCACACACATGCACACACACACACACACGCACACACACATGCACACACACATATGCACACACACACACACACACACACACATGCAGCACACTTTGGTTTGCAGGCAGCAATTACCTCATACAGTCAGACGTGCACACAAAGGAGACAGTGGTGGTAATTCAAAGGCTGCACTGAGACAACGGTGACTCCGTGTGCACGTGCACATGCGTGTGCACGTGTCTGTTCGTGCATTAGCGCTGCAGGAGGAGATGCTGCTTCCTGACAGAGAAGGCGGCAGAATTAGCCGACCTCTCCATCTCCGTTGCCTGCTTCTACCTCTGCTGCTGCTGCTGCTTTTTATTTCTCCTCTTGCTTCAGTCTGATGTTTCTGCCACGTAAAACCCTTTTCCAGCGTTTGTTTTGTTTTTCCGGAGCTGCATTTTGCATCCTTGAAGGACGACTCTGACGTTATGCTGAGGTTTTGTTAATGTTGGTGCACAGTTTAAAAATAAATAAACAAATAAAAATCCCATTTAAAACCTGACAGCTCAAGGCTTCAGAATAAATGTTGTAATAAAATTGTAAAATAAATAAATGTGTGCATAAAAACAATTAAAATAACAGTAAGTATCTGAATAATATTTTTTTTTTGCTAATTTAAATCCAGTAAAAACTGTGCAGTTTTACAGTTGATTAAAAAAGATGTAAATTAGTATCTTTTGTGTGATTTTACAAGATATACATGATGAATATCTGTGCATAATGACTTTTTTGCTGATTTAAATCCTGTAAAAATGATTATTTTAGAGTCAAATGTTGAAAAAGAGCAAATTACTGTTTATAAAAATATGGATTTTTAACATTATTGTCCAGTTTCTTTAATAGTCAGACTTTTTTCAGTGACTTTTGTACGAAGAAATTCTATAAAATATCAGTAAACTGTTTAAAAAAAAAAAAAAAAGAGTAAAAACTGGTTTTAAATTTTTTTTTTAAATATAGAAATATTTTACAGTATAGATGCTGTAAACAAACAAACATTAACACAATCAACAAGTCTTTTACCTGATGAGTCAGCATAATCTACGATGTCAATGCTGAAAAGTCAATATTTTAAATTGGTTCTATAATAATTTTTTTTGTGTGAAAGGTTCTGTAGTCTGGAAGAATTTTAAACGATCTCAGAAGAAGCAGATCTTTTGTGTTTAAATGGCAGAAAAGCAGAACAAAACCACCCGAGGATGTTTTCTTAACGTTATTATCAGATTTTCCTGCTTTAAAACCATCAAACACGTCTGGAGCAGCTGTGAGACGAACAAAAGACAGACGAGAGCAAGAGGAAAGAAAAAGGAGCAGAACGGTGACAAACACAAGCCGACAGCCACTGACTCGCCAGGATGACCATGTCCATCCCCCAGAAGATGCTCATGATCCATCCGACCATGATGACGGCTGTCAGGATCTGGATGAAGGCCGCCGCCACGTTGAGCCAGAACACGCAGCAGACGCCTCGCTCGGAGATCAGCTCGCTGCGAGCGCCGCACAGGACCGTGAAGGCCGAGATGAAGGTTCCTGCAGGACGGAGGAGACACAAGAACACAGAGTTTAGTGGATCACATGAACACGTTCACAGTCCAGCAGCTAAAACAGAATCCAGAGACGAGCTTCTACCACACAGCCGGGCTCTGAGCTGATCCACTGAAGCTTCACAGGAGACATCGACCTCGTTTAGTCACCATCGTCTGTTAATTAGCAATAAACACAACGACTTAGCTAAAGGTCTTTAGCTTTACAGGTTGTTTGGTCATAAACCAAAGAGAATCCTGATCATTCATCCTCCAGACTCTAGAACATCAACCGTCTGTTCTCAGTAGTTATCGGTCATAGTAAGGCAGAAACAGAATTATTTTACAGATATTTGTGGTTATTTGACAGAAAAATTACATATTTTAAAAGTAAACATGATCATTCTTTTGTTCAATCACAGATAACTATTAAAATCATATCATCATAAAACATATTTATTTACACGTTAATCACTCAAAAAATGAACAAAATGTCAATTTAGGTGACTTAAAAAATCTGTATTTTTAAAATCATTCTTTTACCTAAATGTAAAACTACACTGTTTTTTACTGTATTAAATTTGCAAAAACATATCATGATTTTACTGATATTTGCCATTAATTGAAAGAAAAATGATGTTTATGAAGGAAAAAAACTAATAATTTTCTCAACAGGTGTTTTGTTAAATTAAAGACAAGATCTCATGACATCACAGAACAATAAGCTTTAATTCACTGCTGATGTATTTATATATGGATGCTGTGGCTTCCACTTGGTTAGCTTCAGGTTAAAATACACGCTTTAGGTTAAAAACGTCCTTTTTTTTAAGTTTTACATGCACTTATTCACACGACAACAACACGTTTCTCCTTCTGAGCCTACTGACATGTGCAGGAGTTTGTTATCTCTGTCCATGGATGTAAAAATAACTGACAACAGTCATTTAATATATGATATAAACCCATTTAATTACTGTGAATCAGCATGAGCCCATCCTGATGTGGCACAAACACCTGAGCTTCAGCAGTTATTTACAGCAAACGTCTGTCGGCTTCATTTCTTTGCATAAATTCAAAAAAAGACCAAACAGCCTGAACGCTGCGGTTTTAGTGTCGTCTGTGGAAGCATCTGAAGCTGCACAAACCCACGGCTGACTTTCATGCTTCTTGTGCCCGTAGTGAAGGAGTCGTGGCCGTTAGCAGACGAGCCGTAACCTCGGCCGTGAACTCTTTCGGCTCTTTTATTCTCAGCCGACTGTGTTTACGGCCGAGACGAAGCCCACAGACGTCGACCTGCTGCTGGGATTCTCTGGGCGGACGGCGCTCGGCCGCCTGAATGAAATCCAATATGGGTGTTTATCTGATATGTGGAGGCCTGCCAGGAGCCGCTCGCTGTACAGTAGACGCTCCGCACATCTGCACGTCACCAATCGGCTTATTTCATTACCCGGCGTTTCCATGACAACGCTTCTTTGGGAATAAGACGTGCGGTGTTTACTCTCCGGATCTCTGTGGTTTTTTTTATTTATCAATGACATGTTCAGTGTTTCAGTCGGTTTCTGTGCATTTTTACACAAATCTCACGTTTTATTTTGACATCCAGCATCAGCTCTCCACCTGAACGCCTTCATGGCTGCAAAAAACCTGAAAAAACAACTAAAATCTAGAAAGTTTTGACAGATTCCAAACTAAACACTTTCACCAGTTATACGGACATTCTTAGCGTTCGTTAGCTTAACGAGTCTAAACTTGAGAAAACGTCCAGTCTGGATGGTTCATTTCACACCTCAGCACCGTTTATTTGGCGTCAGTCAGTGCAGGCGTTGCTGTCGTGAACTTTTTATTTTGTTTTCGAGCAGATCAGCAGGAAAATGACGACGTATTGGTTTGCAGAGTGTTGCTAATGTGCTAACGCTAGCGGCCTTGCAGACTAACATCCACAAATGTGGTTTATTTTTGCAACTTCAGTTAATTTTCTAGATCAAAATACGAACAAACTGCACTGATTTAGGAGCCACAGCGCCGGCTAGTGGTGGCTGGCTGCATAGCATCTCAGCCACAGCAGCTAACTAGAGGTGTATCGATGGTGCCGACGACCAAAGGTGAAGGTATTAAAACGATGTAAACAAATTAGAAATCTGGGAGTCATCTTGGACTCGAGCCCCACATTCAAAATTTGACCAAGTTGGCTTTTTATCATTTAAATAATATGACTAGACTCCAACCAGGACGCTCAAAAACCAAAGCAGAGACACTAATAAATGCGTTTATTACTGTAACGTTCTCCTATCTGGACTCTCTGAGAACGACTAAACATCCAACGTCTTCAAAACTCGGCAGCACGAGTTCTAACTCAGACCAGAAGGAGGGCTCACAGTACGCCGACTCTCAGGACAGCGTTTCCTCAAATCTTCCTTTCATTGATATCTTGACTGTGGTGGGAGGTTGTTTGTGTTGTTTTATTTACTGTAAAGCTCTTTCTGTTTGTATGAGAAGTCTGACTGATTGATTGATTAAATTGACAGCCCTACTCGGAAGTAGCACCAAAAATGGAGACACATGTTCTCCAAGTGGACCAGAGAGTAGTTTAATATTTCCGTGAGGCTCGTGCATTTTTAAACCTAAACACTGGTGACGGATGCCAGCTCACGTTAATCATTCTCATGGTTCAGCCTCTACAGACAGACCTGAAGGCATTCTGCAGTTCATCAGCTTTTATTGATAAAATCGTCACAACAGGAGCTGAATGAAGCCTCCGTCTGTCTCCAGGATCATTACTACATTCACATTTATTCACAAAGTCTCGTTTCTGTTTTGTAAAACTGTCTGAATGTGAGGTGTTCCTTTTTTTCTTTCTCTCAGCCGTTGAGTCATTAAGTCCAAGAAGCGCTTTCATAAATTATTCAGACCATCAGCTGATATTTGGACTCTTTTTCTTCTTCTAAATGCTCCGCTGAATGCTGCGAACGCGACACATGAAGCGTCTGGTGGGCGTCGCGGCCCTGGCCTCCTACTTTTCTTGTCACATAAGAGGATTTGAAATAAGCGAGCAGGTGGGGGGTGGGAGGGAGGCAGCAGCTCCGTTCTCCGGAGGAAAAAGGTAAAACCGGAGCGTGATGGCTTCGCTTCTTATCGCTGCTGCTGTCAGTCTGTTTCCATAAAGAAACCGTCCAGCAGATACCAGAGCAGCAGTGTTTACCTCCGGAGGCCTCATCTGGATCTTCAAAAGGTCAAACAGAGAAAACCTTCAAACGAACGGAGGAGAATCAGACATGCATTTAGCTCTTTTTTTTTTTTCTTGCTCGTTTCAAAGCGTCTGATCGCAGAAAGAGCAGCAGCAGCAGGATGAAATCAGACGGAGGAATTTTGGGGTCGCCGAGGCCACGCCCACCAGCAGATGCTCTGGCTGCCGGTGGATTCGCCCGCCTCCGCACATGAGCTGCGACTGACGGCAAGCTGCTCGCCCAACGCTTACGCATCACTTCCATCTGAGACTGGCACAAAAAAAGCCCTCCCTCCGTTTACACGTTTGTCAGAGATTTTTCTGCTCGACGTCCAGCTTCCTGCCGGCTCCGTCAGGTAGCCGAACAGTTGGTTTCCTGTCAGATTTTGTGGGGTTTTTGTTGGAAGGATTGAATGTTTTCTGTCCCTGCCAATGAGATGATGTCCGACCACCAGAGCTGGACTCTAGAAAATCTAATACAAGAGACAATAATTTAGTTTTTAAGCTGCAAACATCGTTTTGATGAACGGTGTGGCATCAGCTTAATACTGTGTGTAACTTAAATTAGTAGATTTAAAATGTCGTGTTTTGTCCACAACCGTCACAGAGGAGGAAAGAAACCTGGAAATGTTCACATTTATGGAGAATTTAGGCTGTTTTTCTTTTTAAAAATGACTCAAACAGACTCATCAAAATAGTTTTTGACTAATTTAAAAGTTGTCAAACAGCCTTTCATAAAGAGAAAAGCTCGACATGATCAGACATCCAAGACTGATTGATCATTTCTGGCTGAACAGACGATGAACATCCCTGACAAATCTGAACTTATTTACCTTTTTCTAAACTTTTACTCAAAGTTGGCTCCAAACCGTCCAACACCGTGTCAAAGCAGATGTTGGTGTGGCGGCATTTTAGCCCAAAAGGTTGATTGTAAACTTTGCAAAGAGCAGTTTGTAAATCGCAGCTCAACAACCAACAAGATGAGGACTGAGAGGAAAACCCAACCTACTGGATCAATGAATAAATGCAGCACGGATCAGAACCAGAGAACAGAGGAACCAGATGTTGGAGATACATCCAGCTGATGGTGGAACATCTTTCTACATCTGATGAGCAGAGCAGAGAGGAAAAGTCTGTAGAGGCTGGAAACATGGAGATAGCTCAACATCTGCAGGATGTGAAGCCTCCATTTCTTTCTAGTGTTGATAACATCTGTTGACATCTGGAAGTTTTTTTTAACTTTGGTTCTTCTTCTCTATGGTTTCTGTCGATCTTCCTGCACAGAAGACGTCTCTGAGTTCTCTCTCCTTCATGTTGTTTCTGTTGAGCTGCAGGACTTTGATGAAAAATGAGCCACAGTGAGGAGCAATGTGAAAGTGCTGGAGGTTGAGACGGTTAATTTACTGTCAGATTGATGAATCGCCTGCTGATTCTGCTCTAATGTCCACTGGTGGAGGAGAAGTCTGATCTGTTGAGGTTTTTTTAACCAAGAAAAGCTTTTAGTTTTGCTTTTTGCTTCAAACATGACAGCGGACAGAGAAACCCAGAGAAAAACATCTTTCAGACCGAACAAAGCGAACTTCTGAGGAAATAAATCGAACGTCGGCGTCCAACGCTCCGCCGCAATAATCAGGTTTTTAATAATAAACCTTTTGAATTCTCCGCCAGAGAAATCTCGGCGAACAATCGTCGGCGTGTGAAAAGCTCTCGGATGCTTTGTGCGTGGCATGCGGAGCGTCCTGGGTGCGTGTAGCGCCTGGATATTAGCCAGACTAATTACTGTGATTACACAGAGGAGCACCCACTGCTGGTGTGGGAGGTTAATGACGGGGTGTGCGGGTGTCAGAGGCAGACGTGGAGGAAAAACCCCGCCAGGAACAGAACGGAGGGGAAATCAGAGGAGGAGCAGCGCGGGAGAAGTTACCTCCTCAAGTAATCTCATTACTTGTAGAGTCGAGCGCACGAGGCCGGCTTTGGTTGGTTTTAAACGACTCCAAAGAAACGTAATATTCACTGAAGAAGCTCTTCTCTGGCTTCTGAACAACGGAGACTGAAGCGGCTGCTTCAGGACAATATCTCATGGATTCATAGAAAACGAGGGTTTTTATTGGTTCACAGTTGGAATATGTTTACGAGCTTTATTGTACTGAAGCTACGCGCACTATTTATATATTTAAAACATTTATTTTAGGCGTTTATTTTCGATCCAAGCGTGCATTTCATATTAGTTTCATGCGTCTGTGTTTGTTTAGAGACCCCAGATTCTGCACATCTACAGGTTTATAGATGTGTTTTTTGGGGTTTACAAGTATGTGTTCACAAGCTTTAATATACAGAAACTATACACATTACTTACGTATTCAAAACATGAATTTTAAGCATTTATTTTAGATCAAAGCACATATTTAATACCTGTTCATGCTTATGTCGCTTTAAAGAGCCCAGATTCTGCACATTTCCAGGTTTATATCTGTATTTTAGGGTGTATTAGTTTATGTTTACATGCTTTAATGTCCAAAAAGACATTGTTTTCCTCGTAGTGTGCACTGCAGCAGCTCCTTTTCTGTCTGAAATGCTTCGTTTTTGCGACCGTCTCTTTAAAGACCCCCCCCCGAAAAGCCCAGTCTGCTCTGATTGGTCAGATGGTCCGACTAAAGCCAGGTAAAGGTAGTTAGGAACCTCAGAACTGTGAGCATAGACAGACAGGTGGAGCTCTAATGTGTGAGGAAGGAGCTCATTTTTTGGTAGCTGCTAGCAGGAGTCATGCTAACGTGTTACATGATGATGTCGATAAGTAACAGAAGGAAAACTGGACTTCACATGCGGTGTTTCTGGCATTTAAGGAGTTTTCTGTGGACTTTTACATGCAACTTTTAAACACACTGAAGGAAAAGTGGAACCAAAAAGCAGAATATGAACTTTAGAAAAAGCTCTCAAGTAGCCCTGTCCTGCACAAACCCTGCAACCACCAGGGGCTAACTAAAGCTAGCCAGCTAGCAACATATGTGTGCAGCTGGTTGTCCACGAATCCACCAGTTCAATCCCTCCACGTGCCAAAGTGTCCTTTGGCAAGATGCTAAACCGCGAGTTGCTCAATCGCAGGCTAGCACCTTGCAGCTAGCAGCTCCGCCAGCATTAATGTGTGAATGGGAAACATTATAAAGCACCAGTAATATGAAAGATGGACCAGTTTGCAGATGCAGATTTCGTGTTTGTCCCACATATTGTATATAAAAGATGAAAACGAACCCACTGGTTTGTGGACTATCGTTTGCCATGTTGGTCTTTTTAAAACTGTACGTCACAAACAAAGGGTCCCGTGTCCGTCCTAAATCATGCGCTGCTTTATCGTATGTTTTCATCTGAATGGAGCCATAATTCATTAAATTAACATCATTCTTTATCAACAGAGACGTGAAACTAGTGACTGAGACCATAAACTCATTAGGAAACAGTTTACTGAGGCAACAAATAAAACAAGAAGGAGGCTCACTTTCTGATCAGACTTCTTTTTGCAACCGGATTTGCCCCCTGCTGGCTGCTAGAGGGAATGCAGGTTTAAAACTTCCTATTTCCGACCAGCAGTGTTTCATCGTGTGTTTTGCTGCACACCAGACTCCAAAAGTCCTCAAGTATTGTTTCGTAGCTCATCAAGTCAGTTGCATTTATTGCTAATGAAATGCAGTAAAAGCCACGAGGATGCAGATCTTTTCGTGCCCTTAGGTTGTTTTTGTTTTTTTTACTGAAGTCTTGCAGATAATATTCACCCACAGCTCATAGGACAGCCGCTCCACCACCTGCTCCTGGTGCTCGCTTGCAAAATCAATAAATCACAGTAATCAACTTAAGTGCAGCTCCCACAGCCTCATTATTGGGAAATGTTTCTGCCTCCACTGCTGCAAAGACACAGAGAGACGAACATGGCTAATTTTAGCATAACTAAACCACATACTCTGTGTAAAACATGCACATGGAGCCTTTCTAAGAGGACTCCGGTGTCACATATCAACATACGTGTGCACAGAAACATGTGACCTCTGAATCATACATTCACTCCGGTTGTCGAAGCTTTCCGATCCTCTTATGGTAAATGCCAAAGCTCACGTTAACCGTGTGTTCACGTTCGCAGCTCTTCAGTCGGTTTACGCTGTGAAGCCAACAGCTGGTTTTAACTCCGTCTTTGTCGCAGCAACGTTTTTCAAAACATGCAAAAGAGACGAAACGTGCAGGACGGGAGGAGAGATGCTGAAGGTTTATAAAACTCTCCTAAAACATGTTAACTGTCAGAAAACATTCCTGAATATGAAACGTTGTTTTACACCGGTCTGATTTTATCTCCACAAATCGTCTGTAAAGTTTTTATACTTACATTTTTGTACAGATTTTACCCCGGGGCTTTAAAGGGTTTATTATCTCTAAAAAAAAATCACCAAAATGACTCTATTCATCAGCCAGAAACCGAAAAAACACACAGAATCTACATCTGATGGTGGAACATCTTTCTACGGCTGATGAGCAGTGTGTATTTGTACCAAATGTTTTCAGTTCGGGACTCTCGGATTGGCTCAAATGTTTACTGAACAAATTTTAAGATTTAAAACTCCAACTTAGATAAATTACAGCTTGAACATCCTCCATTATTATTAAAGTCTGTTGGTTAGGAACACTACAATGACGATGGACAAAGATGGTGGATAGAACAACAGGTCTGTGGCTGGTTTCACGTCAAACTTACTCACTTCAATGAAACGGCATCAAAATATGAACAAAAGTGGTTCAACAACAAATCAGACCAGGCCAAAGCACTAACAACCATGTTTGATGGTTTTATGGCTGCAGATGTGCAAAAGTTTTCTGTTGCTGCAGCTTCAAACTCACGCTGAAAACAATGGAGCCCAAATTCCTTCTCTTCTGCACTTCAGCCAACAAATACAACTCATCTAACGTCTGCTTTCCAACAGAACCAGTCCAGTTTAAGCTCAGATCATTGTCTAGATGCTGCATCTTAATGGATATTTATAAAGAGAATATTTTTATTTCATAAAAGTGTTGTATTTCTTCTTTATTAGTAGTTTGCAGCCAGTTGCAGCAGCGTTGACAAACTTTATCTAAAAAACAAGCAGCTGTAGTTTGTTCAGTCAACCAACGTTTACTTAAAAAGGAAGCAGTTTAATGTTTTGGGTTTGGTTTTTTTGGGTCTTTTTGCACTGAAATCATAAGTAACTGTCATTTCTGTGCAGTGACGAAGACATTTAAACATCTTTATACTGTTTTTTTTTTTTTTTTACATTTGTGCTGTTTCCATAGAGGTGACTTGTGAAAAATGAGCTCACAGTGAAGAAAAAACACCAGAAACGGTCGGATTCCACAACAAAGAACATGTTTGTTAGTAAAGTGATGCTATGAAGCAGATTTGGGGGGAAAAAAACTGTGTTTGCTTCCAGGGTTTTGTTGTATTTGAGCAAAACCCTGGAAGTTTGATTCCAGCGTTTTGTAGCAAACAGGTGGTTTGTGGCTGTGTGTTGCCGACTCGGCCTTAAAGCCGGCGTGCCGGGTTTCATTCAGCGACTCTGATCTCCGGCTCTCGTCTGAACTCCACGACATGCTTTTTTTTTTTTTTTTTAAATGTTATTTTGGCTGCAGGTCGAACAGAGCCGAGTCGTTGTTTTCAGTCTCGGGCCAATTAGAGGCGAACGGCGGCGGCTGCGCGCTCGCACACGCATTGTGTGTTCGTCTCGGCTGGCGTCGTCATGGCAACTGGCCGCGGCTATTCAATGAAATGTCAAGGCACTGTGCAAACACACACACACACGAGGTTGGATGGATGGATGGATGGATGATGGATGGATGATGGATGGATGACGCCTTAAAGCAACCGTGACACAGTCCAGTGGCCACATCTGGTCCTGACCCCGTTTCTCTGACATTTATCGAAGGAACGTTGCAGCAAAATAGACGGCGAGGAAACCGATTTAGGGATTGGAGGAGGACAGACGAGTCTCTGGAGGATAACGCGGTTAACGGATGAGAGCCGAGGGGCGGAGAGGACGCCCCAGAGGTTATCAGGCGATGGACTGAAGTCCCACTGGTCGCCATGGAAACGTCCATCATTCCTTCACATCTGACTCAGTGGATTCACTCGTGGGTTCAATTTGGGCCATTTTAACAAATTTTTCCCGCTCTGTGTTGTTATCATTTGTTCTGCTGCTCCCGCTGCTGTTGGATTAATTGATCTAATTAGCAACTGGCGGCCCTCATGTGCTTTTGTGTCGCAGCAGCGGAGACAAAACTAATCAGGTTCATTAAAAAGCTCGTTTAAAACGGCGTGAAGCAAAGTGTCGCGCAATTTAACAAAAGAAAAAAACAGCAACACATAAATGCGACAACTGAAAGACATCTGAAAACATCCTTTTAAAAAAACAACAACAAAAAAGCATTTTGTCGTCTGACGCTTCGATAACATCTGGCGGAAATAAAAAAGAATGTTTTTTTGTTTTGTTTTTTAAATGTTCTGAGAAAATTCTGCAAAGTTCTACTGATGTTTTCAGCAGCAAAGCGACTTTAGTTCCCAGAATGTTCTTCTTAAATGTAGGATAACTAAAGACGTTCTAAAAATGTTTGGGTGATAACATTGTCAAACCGTCATGTTCTAACGTTCTCCAAACTGAAAGTTGCACTGAGAACGTTCTTCCTTTGTTATCATGTATCACTGTGGAACGTTGTGGGAACGTTTTATAGATTCCGTAATATGTTTGCTCAACAACCTCCTCAGAACGTCCTAAGAACATTACAGCCACGATGTTCTCCCTTTGTTAATATGTTGCAGTTCAGGAACGTTTTCCAAAGAACATTTTGTCATGTGAAGCCTTAACATCTTGAAAACATTTTTGTAATGTTGTGTTGACGACATTTTTCATTTGTCATCAGTCCCTAAACAAAAAAGCAAAACGTTCCACATTTAAGACGTCACTTTACAGGAACGTTATAAAACATCTGCTATCTGAGGCCTCCATAACATCTGGACATTTCATTTGATGCTGGTCTCGGAAAGTTTCAAAGTTATTTCTATTTCAAAAACGTTCCCAGAATGTTCTGGTATTACTAAAAACGTTCTAAAAATGTTTGACAATACTGTTGGACGTTCTCGAGACTGTGTGTGGCACTGAGAACGTTCTTCCTTTTTATAGAACAATGTTCAGTGATGTGTTCTCTCAACAACATCCTCAGAACGTTGCCGGCAAAATGTTCCGCCTTTTGATATGTCAGGTTACAGGAACGTTTCATTTTTAAAAAATCATCCGTGCTGCTCTGAGGATCCTCTGAGACGTCCTCCATCCAGCATCCGGCTTTATTTAGAGCGGTAAAAATCCATAAGACGTTCTTTCTTAAAACATTACTAGAACTCGTAGATAACAACACCCAACGTTGTGGGAACGTTACTGAAAAGGTTTGAACCCATTGCAGTGATGAAAAGGACAAAACAATTGGAGGCTTCCTGCAATCAAACAAACGAGATCGATTGCGATGTTGAGGTTTATGCAGTAAAAACATATTTCATCCATAAAATCAGTCATTAATCATAAATAACTGCAGTTTCAGTATTCACAAACAAACTGTGCTGCCCTATAAGCTCTGTTTTTTCCTAGTTTATGGCATTTTTAAAATGTATTTTAGATTTTCAGCTCCACTTTTTCATCTTTCTGTGTTATTTCAATGCAGATCTGTACGTTAGCTGTAAAGTAGCACAACATGGAAGTAAAAGCAGCGCTCTGTTTATCCAAATACCAAAGTGCAATAGAAATATTTAGTGTAATAATCTCTAAATAATCATCTGGCCTCAGCCGTGCAGCCCACGGTCTTGTTTCCCGTAACGATGGTGACATTTGTACCTGCAGCTCCTGCCGTTAGCGCCAACACCCGGCAGCCTGGGAGCGTTTTACACCCCGATGCTCTGCTTCTAACTGGAGGTGCGAATGGGTTCTGACAACATACGACGTACAAACACAGTCTGCACAGCAAAAATAGCTCCTAGAAACACACTCAGGAAGGTTTTTTTCCAACCTTATCAGCTCCTGCAAACTTTTCTCACAGCTGCTGTGTTGTTCATTTGATTTGTTTGGCTTCGTGTCGCCCCACCGCCCGGCTTTACGACCCCCCAGTGTCTCGTTTCGCTATTTTCAACCTCACTTCTCCCCTCGCCGCTCGCAAACGCAGAAAGCAATCACAGAACAGCCAAGAAATCAGATGCAAACAAGAGGAGAACGTGTGGTTTCCTGCTCACCTAGTCCAGGTATGAAGGTGTTCAGAAAGAGACAGATGACCGCCAGAGGGAAAGGCATTGTGGGTATCGCAGCCCTCAGGGGTCCCTTCTTCTCCCGGACCTCCACCACCACTCCTCCGCCCGCCGCCGGGCCCCCGGCCACGACTTTGGCCCCTACATTGTCCTCAGTTTTAACTCTCCCCTGCTGCGTTCCTGCCTCCTTCTGAGCCATCTTCAGATCTCACCTTCAGGCTGTGAGCAAGCAGCTGATTTTTCCTGTCAGCTCCTTGTGGATCAATAATCAATAGCGATTGATTGAT
Source organism: Stegastes partitus (assembly GCF_000690725.1). NCBI lineage: Eukaryota > Metazoa > Chordata > Actinopteri > Pomacentridae > Stegastes > Stegastes partitus. The sequence goes on from NW_007578979.1 coordinate 116,343, forward strand.
CGTGTCCTCGGGGTATTAGCTGAACACCCAGCAGGTCACAGGTCATGGAAATACATGGAAGTGGTGCAAATATTTATTTATATCTTGAAGGAAAACAAAGAACTCTTCAGTGTTTAGAGTCAACTTGACTTATTTCAGGAACAATCTGTTGCTTTAAAGTGAGTTTCAGTTGCGAATGTTTCGAGAATTCCTCCGAGAAAGTCGCCTCACACCTGTTCACGCCTCACAGGCAGCAGGAGGACAAAGATATTCCAGTTTAGATCCTGTAAAAATAAGCTCCTAATTAGAGGTTTGTTCCCAACATGCTCTTAAGGACGCCCCAATCAGGGATAATTCCGCCTTAAAACTGTTCTGCTGTCAGGAAAAAATCCTTGAAGGATGAGCGGCTCTTTCCAGGAATTTCCTCTGAAGTTTTTTTTTTCTTCTTTCTTTGTCTCTTTGTTTGTTTTCCCTTCCTTCTCTTTCTTTCTTTCTTTCTTTCTTTCTTTCTTTCTTTCTTTCTTGTAGTAAAACCTCTCCCAGCCCGACACGCTCACCTCCGAGTCGGAGAAGAGAAAGTGGAAACAACAACCAACCCCCCTGTTTCTACTACGTCTCCTCAGCTTTCTCTCTCCCCTCCATTTAAAGGAACAGTGCACCAGTTCTCCTCTCAATGAAGTCAGTCAATGAAGTCGATGCACTCAAACA
>NW_007578979.1:117384-140616 GCF_000690725.1 Stegastes partitus
GATGTTCCACCATCAGATGTAGAAAGATGTTCCACCATCAGATGTAGAAAGATGTTCCACCATGCTGGATGTATCTCCACCTACTTGCTGCTCTGCTCTCTGGTTCTCAGCCGTGCTGCATCTATTTCATTGATCAACTACATGTTATTTTCCTCCTCATTCTCATACGTCGTGCTGGTTAATGATCTGTGATGTGCAGCTGCTTTGTTTCTTTCTTTCTTTACACTCTTAGGCTGAGGTTTCACCATGCTGAATGTATCTTGTGGCTCTGGTGGTAGAGCGGGTTGGTCAATGATCTGAAGGTCGGCGGTTCGATTCCGCCCTGTAGCCTGTGTCATGGTCGTTGTGTCCTTGGACAGGACACTTCACTGGTGTGAGGTGGTGGTCAGAGGGTCTTTGTTAGCTGTGGCTACAGCCGTAGCTTCCACCACCAGAATGGATGTGTGTGGATGAATAATTGACCGTGTAAAGCGTCTCTGAGTGCCCAGAAAAGCGCTTTATAAGTCTGATCAATTATTAATTATTATTACTATTATCCTCCAACTACTTGCTGCTCTTTTAAGCCGCATTCATTTTATCGATCAAATGCTCCTCCTGATCCTAATAAACCATGCTGCCATGCTGGTTATTGAGCTGAGTGATATGCAAACTTTATTTTTTTCTTTTTTTGTAAAGGTTGCACTCCTGTGCTCATGTTTCACCATGATGCATGCATCAACTACATTTTGTTTTCCTCTCAGCCCTCATATGCCACGTTGGTTTTTAGGATATGCAAACAGCTTTTGCACAGTTATTCCAATCTTAAGGTTGCGTTTCACCATGCTGAACGTATCTTCCAACAACTTTCTCCTCTGTATACCATTTTAAGCCATGCCACACAAATTTTATCGATCAAACTCATTTTATTTTCCTCCTAATCCTTTTTTGCCATGTTGGTTATTGAGCTGAGTGACACGTAAACTGTTATATTTACAGAGTTTGCACTCCTGTGCTCACGTTTCACCATAATGAATGTATCTTGTATCTCAAATACTGTCCACAATTACTTGAAACTCAATCAAAATGACGCAAAATGACCATTTTTGAGTCATTAAGTTTCAGTCCAGCTGTAGAAAGATGTTCCACCATCAGATGTAGAAAGATGTTCCACCATCAGCTGGATGTATCTCCACCAACTGGCTCCTCTGTTCTCTGGTTCTGATCCGTGCTGTGTTTATTTATTGATCCAGTAGGTTTGAGTTTCCTCTCAGTCTCTCTTGTCGTCTTTTTTCTGCTCTGGTGAGTGCTTTCATAAATGACACACATGTTAAGCAGTGATTTTGATGAAATTTCACAATTTTGAGCTTACTTTCGGTGAATTTTGCATTTCTTCTTTCTGTTTTCATTGTTTCTGACTCTGATAAATCGTGTAATTGGTGATTTTTAAAAAGATATCCAAACCACATGGCAGGTTTTCGAGTTTGGAGGTTTGATTTCTGCAGATCGATGCTGACATGTTGTAACGCAGCTCGTTTACTTTTATTTACGTGAGCAGGAGGTGATAGACGAATGATTCTGTGATATTATAAGGCTAAGACCTGACTGTTGTGCATCCTGGTGAACATAAAACCAGATTCATGGGTGTGAAAGAAATAAATAAAGACAATAAGGCAGAGAAAATTAGGAAGAAATAAGGAATAAAAAACGAACACGAGTGGCTGAAGGATAAAAGGAGGAAACAAGGGCAGGGCGGTCAGGACGCCAGAAAACAGAGATGAAGAGACAGCCAGTGTCAATATCTCAGTAATTATTCATGCATCCATCCCCTAAAGATCAGACATATGTTTCTGTGTCCTCACCCTCCTCACCCTCCTCCCTCCGACTACTACGACTTCTTCTACAATCTGTCAGCTCGCGTTAAACACTCCAGTTAAAATGTGTGCAGCCCTGAAATTAATCTCAGCCTTTTGTGTTCGCCTCTCTGTCCGTCTCATCTTCTTCTGCTCCTCCGGTTTCCTAGCAACCCGCGAAGCTGTAGGTAATTATACAAAAGATACCCATCTCTCTCTTTTTTGTTGCTCCTTCTCTCTTCCCACTCAATTCCAGTTCAATCCCCACTTTTTAATTTCCTTCTCATCTCCGGCACTCGGCACAGCGAGGCGGTTTAACTCGGTTTTTTTTTGTCATGCAAAACAGCGTTATCACGTCTCTGACAAATCTGGACGGACGAACTCCATCGGCATCATCGTCGGATTGTGCAGCCAAAGGCACGCGGCGTGTGCGCTGATGCTTATCGCCATGGCAACCTGGCGGGAAAGTTGTGTCTTAAAGTGACATTTCGAGGTTTCAGGGCTGATAAACCTCTAAATGTGTGTTTGTGTGATTCATGGTCCTGACTGAGGCTGGATGATACGGCAAAAGAATTAATAATGATAAAATGTTTAATTTAAGTCAATACTCATCATTTTTAATCATTTGTAATGGCCTATTTTTTAAAAATATTTTGCCACTTTAGATGATTTATCGAGGTGTGCAGGTATTTATTTTATGTTAACAATCACCAACACAAATTAAAACGTTCACACACATAAATAAATCAATTTGTTGTTTTTGTTCAGCATAAAGGAAGGATCTCACCTTTATGTACTCACAGTAAAAAACAAAAAATTAATCAGTTTTTAGCCTCTTTTTTTTTTTTTTAGATTATTCAGATTATTTAACAGATTTTCCTTGTTGTGTAAAATTAGAAATAATATCAAGTAAAATCAGAAAAAAATATTAATTTATCATTTACATTTTTAAAAAATTGTTAAATAACTGTAAAATGTATATTTAGGTTTTAATGTAATTGTTTTTTTTTTATCATTTATTGATTATATTCATTCTTTTACAAAATGTTGCTGTAAAATTACACAATTATTTTTATTTAAATCAACAAGAAGAAAATATTTTAACCATTTTAATAAATTACAAATATTATTTTATAATATAATATAATTTTCTGGCACCTTTGCTGCCTGATTCATTTTCACAGTTTATTTGTTTATCTCGGATGTCTTCCTGATGTTACATCAGCTTCATCAGAACATTACTGGAACTAAACATGTTCTCAAAACGTTCTTTTAAACATTTGACTTGAACATTTTTCTTTAAGAACATATTGGAACTTGTAGGGGACGTTAGCGAATGTTGTGGGAACGTTACTGGAGCGCTACAACAAGCTTCCTGAACGCCTACAGAACATTAATGCTGGCTTTCCTCTTCATACTTTACAGATGTGTTCAGCTGACGAGCACAAACTCGTCTGTTTCTTTAACTCTGATCACGTTGATGTATTCAAAGTGTCTTTAGTAGCAGAAGGTCTCTGATTGTTCCTCGGCAGCAGCAGCAGATCCTAAACATTAACCGACTTCTTGCTGTTGATGAAGCGTCTCTGGCTTTTCTTCGGTTCCTTCGTGGCTCCTGCTGTCACACTGGTGCTGCTAAAACATATCATTTGCACTCGGTGACTCGTGGTTCACGCCCTCGCTGCTTCTCTCAGGGCCTAATTTAGGTCGATCCCATCTGTCAGGACAAGCTGACATCACACAGCGTTATTTATGTACGTGTGGCCTCCTGTCGGCATCCCATTGTGCTGCTCACCTCTGACTGGTCACCACGGCGACTCTCTCCTCTCCCTCACCTTTCATCTCCGTCCTCGCCTCCACTCCCGTTTCTGCCTTTTTCTTGTTTTTCCTTCTATTCGTCGCTCAGGACGCCGCGTGAATTCCCCGCCCGAGTCTTATCAAAGCTCCGAGCGAACAAACATTCTTCTGTCGTTGAGTTAAAAGCAGCAGGAGCTTTGTTTTCAGCTCAAAGTCACTGAATCTTAATGTCTCTGTACAAATTTACACATAAATGGAGGTGGTAGCAATAATAACATGACAATAATAAGAAAAAATATTCTATTATTAGTATTAGTGTTAGTGTTCGTATTAGTATTAGTAGTTGTATTGTTATTCTTATATATGTATATAAAAAATTCAGGAAGTGTTTTAGTGTCTCTGCACATATTTACACATAAACGGTTGTGGTAATAATAATAATAATAATAATAATAATAATGATAATAATAATTCAGAATTTCTCCAAAACAGCAGCTTTTGTCTTTTTATTTTTCTCTAATGACAGATAAAAACTAAAGCGAGCTTCAGCGCTGAATGTTTAATGCCTCCTGCTGTCATTTAACAGGTTGGAAACTGTAATAATTAAACAGAAATGTAATTAATGTGGAATTTAAGACAACACAACTTTGTAAATGTACACTGTGTTACCTGCTTCCACTCAGTTTGTACCTACTTGGCTGCAGCCTGGATGGATGGATGATAGATGGATGGATGATGGATGGGGAGATGGATGGATGATGGATGGATGGATGATGGATGATGGATGGATGGATGATGGATGGATGATGGATGGATGGATGGATGATAGATGGATGGATGATGGATGATGGATGGGGAGATGGATGGATGATGGATGATGGATGGATGGATGATGGATGGATGGATGGATGATGGATGGATGGATGATGGATGGATGATGGATGATGGATGGATGATGGATGATGGATGGATGGATGATGGATGGATGGATGGATGATGGATGGATGGATGGATGATGGATGGATGGATGGATGATAGATGGATGGATGATGGATGGATGATGGATGGATGGATGGATGGATGGATGGATGGATACTTTATTTATTGGGGCCACTTCAATATTTGAAGATAAACATGATGAATTTTAAACCACCAGAAAATGTAAAAAGTAATAAAATGCAGCTCAAACGTTGGTAAAACGTTGATAACACTCGTATGACTTCACTCAACGGAGGTTTTAAATGCAGTGACTTTGACATATTCCAGCTCCTAATGAGCATTTTCACACTAATCTAGTCACACTCTGACTCCGTCTACTGACTGAACCCTCCGTCTGCTTCCACCTGCTCTCTCTCTGCTCAGGTGGGTCACGCTGGCTCGACCTGTTTGTAGATGTAACAGAACATCTCCAGAACTCCCCGGTCGGTGTCGTGAGCGACTGTTTTCACGGCGGCAGCAGGCTGACGTGTGACGTTTAATATTCATCCCCCAACTCGCTGGACACTCGCTGTAACGACTCGTGTCTGCTGCGAGTCTCCCTGCTGGACTTTCACCTGGTTTCATGTACGTTTGTGCAGCGAGGTGCTTCTTGATCCGACCAGACGGCTCACCTGTGAGTCAGTGGAGGGTTTTTTTTTAGAGAGAAACACTCGAGTGTGAAGGTTAAAACAAATCTGGGTCTGGAACTATTTAAAGACAGCCGGACGGTGACGTCACTTGAGGTTTCGTTTTCGGGGGCGAAGGCAGATTTCCAGGTCAGTTTATTTTGAAGTTTCCTACAAAGTAAGAGCCCCGGGAGGCGAACCGGCCAGAAAGTGTGACTTCTGGGAGGGTCTGAATGTTATTCTTAGCAGCTCTGAAGTTGTCGAGAGTGTAATTAGAGATGAGATGAAACTGTTCTTTGTGTGGCTGCAGCTGTCAGAGCAGCAGGAGGATGTAAACGATGGAGAAGAGCGCCATCTGCTGGTTAAGAGACGCTGAACAACCAATTCAGGGCATCAGAAGTAGAGAAGTAGGTTTGTTTAAGTAGGAAACTGATGCACTTTGTGTTGGAGGAGGTTCCTAGATCCTTATAATCCTTAAAATGCAAAAACTAAACGAGTAAAAACACAAGTAGAAGTACATCACAGTGAATTATGATTAAAGCATCGCAGTAAAAGTCCTGCTTTGGTTCCTTTTAGGTAATAAACAGTGAAGCTGCTGCTGCAGGTTTAAACGACTTTAAATCCAGTTTTATATTCAGGGCTGAATCTGAGACTAAAACAGGATTAACTGGAGATTGTTGTCAGTTTTTGACTCATCTTAGATTTTTTTGCTGAGATTTTTTGGAACATTTATTGAAATTAGTGAGAAGTTTAAAGGAAAAAGAACACAGTTTGGACGTCTGAAATGTGTTTATTTAGTTTTAAATCTTGTTAAATGATCAATTTAGTCAAATCTGCATCTTGCAAAAGCTGTCAGATGAATGTAATGGAGCAGGAAGTAGAATATCTCAGTCTGAAATGTGGCAGAGTGGAAGGAGGAAGTGGCAGAAACCAGAAATACTCGAGTAAAACTACATTAAACTTGTACTTGATTTTTTTTTTTCATCACTTTGCTGCATCTCAGATGGAAATATTGAACTTTTAACTGCACTATGTTCACCTGACAGCTTTATTTACTTTATGAATTCCGCTTTTTGCACTGAAAACACACAAAGAACTTGTAAAATATTGTGTTTAATCATAAATTAGTAGAAAACAGGGTCCGACGGTGAGACTTTACTCAACTGGAGGATCTTTGTTTGGCAGATTTATCCCAACATGACAGATTTACAACTGTAATGAATTAAAAGTGTGATATTACTGCAAATAAAACAACTGACCTGATGATAAAAGTTCAACTGAAACCATGAGTCCATTAACTGGGTTAACTGGTCGTCGTTTAAACACTTTCTTGTGCACAAACATTTCTTTATTCCAACTAAAAATGTTCAAATTTGCTGTTTTCCGTCTGAATATTTTAATAATTTTAATGTACAGATTGTGACGTACGTTAAAATGACATTTTCACAACGTATACAAACCAAACAACAAAGAAAATAACCAGCAGGTGTGTTTATAAGGAAAATAAACCTGGTTTTATATTATTGCATGAGTAATAAAATATCAAACACCATCACGGGGGCCGTTTTTCTGCATTTAAACTTTTATTTGTTTATATTTTAAGTCTTATTTCTGATGCTACTCTCATATTTTTCTTAATATTTCAACGCAGTGACTCACAGTGTGGTGTTAGTGATTAATTCTTTATCCACCGCTGCACACGATTCAGATTTTTGTGGCCGATTTCTGCACATTTATCTGTTTCGTGCACCTAAACATGCACACGTTGTGGCTTCATCAGCTGCAAACCACACGAGCTCCAACATCTCACTGTCATGTGACACATGAACGACGTCAACAAGTTTGCATCGCGTCAATCAAGACGAACTCGTTGGTTTTTTTTATTCCATCAGACGGTTTAATATAAAAGCAGCTCACACAAAGAGAGGAAGAGATTATATCGTATAGAGAAGTCATTGGAGAACCGTATAAAAACAGAGAAAGCGTTGATTCGTTGTGCCGGCATCTGTCTCAGGTTCACTATTGAGATGGAGCCGGAGTTGAGGCCTGCTCGTTTGCTTTGGCCTCCATAATGTCCTTGACCCACTGAGCGTTCGGGTCCGCACAGAATACGGCGCCTTTCTTCATCCTGAAGCTGGAACAGACAGAAGAATTATTGAAGCAACTGTCAGTGTGGTTTGTTTTTACAAATGTACTTTTAAAATAATGAGGTAATTTCTGATTGTTAGTTTTAATCAAAGTGTAGATTTGTTGTTTATATGTAAACATCTATAACAGATAATAACTATAAAGTGGGTTACGTTAGTACAATAGAATAGAATAGAATAGAATAGAATAGAAATACTGTATTGATCTCTAACAGGAAACTCTGGTTACAGCAGCAAGCAGAAAGAGTAAAGTGGACACCGCCACAATTGAGATTCAAAATGCACAAAAAAATGAAAATATACTATGAATAAAACTAAATGCCTCATAGAGTGTCAAATACTAAAGATATAAAGTGAATGAGCAAATTTGTAAAGATTATAATCTTACTGATTTAAAACTATTTGTCTTCCACACAAAACTGAACAAAGTGTAGTTAGTTTCTTGTTTCAGGCTTTTTCTTCTCTGTTTAATTGCAGCTAATGCAGCCTCTAGCGCCACCGTCTGGCCAAACTGGACAGCCGCGTTTGTTTAGTCCCAAACAGCTAATGCAGAAACTTTTTTTTTTTTTCATGACATTTCAAAATTGTGCTTTTAAGTTCATTTGACGATTAGACCAAGTAACTGTGGTCGACTTTTGGTTTTGTAGGTTTTGCACAAAACAGCATTTTGTGTGTATTTGAACGTCGGCTGAAGGTTACGTACAGGACGCCTTCCATCGCACACAGCTTCTCTGTAGCTTTGATGGCCACCACTCTGTCCTTGCTCACGGGTTTTGGCAAGAATTTGAAACAGCACTGATCAGGACCAAAGCCGCCTGAAACGGAGACAGAACAGAAAGATTTTCTTTAAAAAGATTACACCAAAATCACCTCGTCTATCAGAGCCTGAAACGGTAAAAACAAAAACAAAAAAATTAGTGATTATTAGATTGAACTGCAGCCAGTGCTTCCTCAGAGAGCCTGAGAGGAAAATCTCTAAACCTACTGGATCAATAGATAAATGCAGCACGGATCAGAACCAGAGAACAGAGGAGACAGTTGGTGGAGATACATCCAGCTGATGGTGGAACATCTTTCTACATCTGATGGTGGAACATCTTTAATCCCGACAACATGTTCAGTCGTCCTCACATGTATTCATCTCCTTCCATTAAAGAAAAGGCAAAACTCACAACAGTCACTCAAATAACTAGAAACTGAAAAAAGTAATAATAAATAAAAATTTGCTAAATTATAATTCAGTGAAATAAGACGTTGCTTTTCAATTGTGGTTGAAGAGAATAATTAAAAAAATAAATAAACAAATAAAAATTAGAGGCCTTTGCTGATGAGCAGTGGTCCAGAACACCTGTCAACAGGTGCACAAGTCTGACTGAGAGTTACAGGAAACACCTGATGGCAGTGATTGGCTCAGAGGGTTGTTCGGGTAGATGGCAGTTCAGGGTTCCCATCAGGCTGGTTTGCTTCTTTTTTTTTTTTCTTTATATATTTCTGTTGAACTGCAATTCCAAAGCAATGTCATGATGTTCATTAAATTTTTATTTATTATTAATTTTGTCAATTTCAACTTATTCCAGTGACTGAAGCTGTTTTGTTTTCCTTCTTTAATGGGAGGCTGTGAACACATCTGAGAACGACTGCAGAGCCGGCGCTGGGAATACTTGTGGACACTCGGGAAAATGTTGATATCAGTTTATTAAATATTTAATACAACTAATAATAATAATAATTAACTTTCTTTATCATTTTTTAAAATAGTACAATTTATGTTTTCTGAGTTCTGTCTACTTCTAGTCATGCTTGTGCTGTTTCAGGACTTTATAAAAAAAAACAAAACGCCTGAAAACGGTTTAATCGAGAGACAAGCTGACATTCAAACAAACTCATTCCATCTCAAATCATCACATTTTTATGGAACAACATATGGACACTTGTTGAAGGTAATTGTGAAATTTTAGTTTCATGTTTCAAACACTTTGTGACATAAACTTTTTTATTTTTTTCTTTAAGTCGCCCGTTGACCCACTTTCAGCAGGTTTCCTCTCACGTGCTGTTGCGACAATAATATTTCAGGAACTATTAAAGATTTAAAAAAATATTTTTTTCCTGTTATTTCTCGTCAAGTCATTGATTTTGAACCTGTAATATTGGACAAGTAAGTATGGGTGAGTTGAAATTTTTAAAAAATTAAAAGTTGATGCCGTCAAAAAAACGTATTAACAAAAAAAGGGAAAAAATGTTAGGTTTTTATTGATCTTAAATTCTAATATTAACCAACTATGACAGAAAATAAGTGATATTCAGTTGTTTCAGGAATTGTTTTTTTTCTCATCATTTCATTGATTCTGAATCTACAGTATCAGACAAATAGATCAAATAATCTCTGACTAAAAATCAAAAGAGAAATACAAAAAGAAAGAAAATGAAGCCGTCATGAATGTCAGCAGGTGATATTTCCTGAACCACATGTAGCTTCAGGTCACAATAATACAAAACTAAACATAGAAAATACTCTAAAATGAAAAACGTCATCAAAAAAAATTAGAAAAAGTTATTTTCATTGAGCTATTTGAGCAGGTTCCACAAAAACTCAACTTTTTTTCTCCTTTTTTTTCATTTTTACAGACTATTTTTTAGTTTTAAGCTCAATCTTTGTTTAAATTATTGATTGAACAATTTGAAGCCGTCATGAAAAGTCTCATCTTTGACAATAATTCATATTTATAATAATAACTGGTGATATTTCCTGAACCACATGTAGCTGCACGTCTCAGACATACAAAACTAAACATATAAAGAACATTTTAACAGGAAATAAACTAAATATCTGCATTTGATTGAGCAGCTATGACAAGTTGTACCACAAAAACTCAACTTTTTTCTCAATTTTTAAAATTTTTACAGACTATTTTATAGCTTTAAGCTCAATCTTTGTTTAAATTATTGACTGAACAATTGAAGCCGTCATAAAAAGTCTCATCTTTGACAATAATTAACATTTATAATAATAACTGGTGATATTTCCTGAACCACATGTAGCTGCACGTCTCAAAAATACAAAACTAAACATACAGAAAACATTTTAGCAGGAAATAAACCAAATATCTGCATTTAACTGTAATAACTAATTCCATAAGTTGCACCACGTAAACAGAAAATTTGTAAATAGCAACAATATCTGCGTTTTTCTCATTTTTCATCTTCAGCAGCCTGTTTTTGTTTTGTTTTATTTTTTTCTTTTCATCAGTCCCATATAGTTGATCCTCTGGTGTAACATTAACCCACTATGACAGAAAACAGTCTTACTGTTAGTCGCCACGAAGGTGAGCGACGAGGCGAGCAGGACGCAGGCCACCAGGGCGATCTTCATCTTCATCATCATCGTTGCGTTTGCTTCTGCGAGCTCGTCTGTCTCCTCTCACGCCTTTTATTGTGACATTTGTTCCATGACATGAGGCGGACCGACACCTGAAACCAAGCCGGCGTGTAAACAGGCTGCGGCCCTGTGGTCAGCGCTTCGCAGTAAGGGGGAAGAAAGTGTGAGGAGGTGGGGGAGGGCCGGTTCTATGAAACATCACTCTTAAACCTCAGGACTGGGTGCATGTTTGTGCAGCCTGCAGATGCATCGTGGCTTCAAGCTGCTTGACTTGTCCTCTACTTCATATGTCTATTTTTTTTTTGTTTTGCATGAACGTTTGCATGCAAACTCTCTAGAATCGTATTTAATTGTTGCACAGCCAGGTTATAATTTAAAATCTAAGAACACTTAAACAGCTGAACTTTCACAGAGTTGTATTTTGAACCTTGTTTCAGCGTCTCAACCACAACCTGTCGACTGCTGCCTCACTAGTTATGACTCAGACTCTTTATGCAGCAATTTTACACACATGTAGTCAGACTTGTGACGGTGCTGATGCTCTTATTTCTGACTATATTGCTGTTTTTCTTTTGAATCTAGACTCAGCTGTATTTAGAACGTATTTCAGGGTACAGATAAGAGTGGCAGAATTGATTAATGATAAGATGTTCAAGTTCATTTGTGAAAACAGAAAGATAGCCCGATATGATAAAGCACAGCTGCATGCTGTGGTTCACATGTCGCTAATTGCTACGCCATCCAATAGCGAGATACTTAAAACCGCATGTTCTCGACCCGATTACATGCCATAACCACAAACTAGGTCATTAGAAATTAGAAAATACTTTTTTTTAAATATGATTTGGGGTCACAGTGAAGGCTGGTTTGTGTGTGAAAGAAATGCAGCTTCTCCACATGTTGGTGTCACTGATAGTTTAATACTTAAAGCTGCTGTTGGTTGGAATGTGGGAGCAAAACCTTCCTAAATAACCGTCCGTCCGTTTTCTTCCACTTATCAAGGGTTGGATTGCAGTAATGGCAGCTAATCAGCTCCTCTCCTCAGTTAGCTGTTCCCAGGTCAGATGAGATGTATAATCCCTCCAGAGAGTCCATTAGGTTTCCTCCCAGTTGCCTGGAAAACCTCCAAAGAGAGGCGTCTAATCAGATGTTGAACCACCTCAGCTGGTTCCTTTCAGCAGCATCTCTGCTGCTCACCATATCTGTTAGGCTGAGGCCAGACATCCTGCTTGTTTGTATCTCGTTCTCTTGGGCCTCTGCTCAGAGCTCATGGCTTCAGGTGAAGACTGATTCGTAAAACATCTTCGTCTCTTGGTTTCAGCTTCCTCTTCACCACAGCACTTTGGTACAACATCTGCATGACTGCTGATGCTGCACATGTGCGTCCCACGCTTTGGTTTTTCCATCATTCGTGAACAAGATCTCAAAGACTCCTTCGCAGTGGGAGCAACCCACCGACTTCTGACGGAGGAGGTGCTGGCTCTCATTTCGTTCGCTTCGCATGAGGCCGACAATCTTCCAGCGTCTTGTATGTCAAGAGGTCTGAGAGGAAAGAATAGTTCTGCACTTCCTCCTGACACCTCTTTGCCACAAGACACAACACCTTACCACCAACCCCATACCTTAATTCTGAAGAAGGCACTGGAGCTGTAGCAGCTGTCATACGTAGCCCACTGGAGGTTGTGATCCACAGGTCTGCTGTGATATGTGGGGCAGGGGGACAACTAAAAAAATCACGTTTGGAGATGTTTGAGAGTCACTGATCAGGGACCAGTTATAGAAGCCAGAAAGCAAACAGTGCCACAGAAAAGTTAAATAAAGAAAAAAATTGCAAACATGTCTGAAGATTCTCAGTCATCCAGGTCATGGTTGTTCTCGTAGTTCTACAAAAAAACTCCCCAGGAAGATGAAGCCAGCCACGAAAGACCCTAACGAACCCCATTGTGGGTACTAACGACTCGAATAACGAGGGGGAGGAGCAACAAACCCCCAATTGAAACCCAAACTCAGGTGTTCATAGCTCCTTCAGGATATCAGTATGTGGAACTCCCAACTAGTCCGTCAGACCTGATGAAGCCTCTTGGATGAGAGGTGGAACGTCTTCAAGGAACTCAAACGAGTCAGTTGCTACGATTAAACTACAAGAAGAAGCATCACAAAGTGATCGAAGCAACATCCGGATCTGAACACAGAATTCAAGTTGAAGCTGTTTTAAACAACTTTAGTGTTTGTTGTTACTTGAAAGTTCTTTAAAAAAAACAAAAAAAACCCCCAAAAAACAGAGATCATGTTAAAGATAACATTAATATTTATTATTGTATTCACCAATAAGGCAGACGATGAGAGGTATGCATGACAGAAAATGTATTGTAGTACCTGGTTGTTCCACCAGGTGGAGCCTCTTACGGTTTAATACTGTAGAGACCAGAGGGCAGCTCATGTTGGCAAGCACTACAGAGGTGTAGCTAGCAACAGGACCATGACAAAGACTTCTGTGATGCTTCATGACCATTTGGCCAGTGTACATATTGGAAACGTGTTAAGATTTCCTGGATGACGTTGGTAGAGTGGAGTTTCTAAAGTAAACAAGCCAGTTTTGTGGTAAATGTTAAGTGTGCAGGGTTATAAATATATTTATCAGGACATAGAAACACTTCCATTGTACTTTGTTTTAACAATAAATCAGTCACTTATTGATGACGCGGCCAACTACATGTCGCAAAAAACAGTTTACAAACCCAGTCGGTTTCTGACTACCAAAGTTCTGGCGTCCAATCACAGGTCTCTTTAGAAAGATGTCCCCAGTTAGTTGACTTTAAACTATCAGCACTAGTATTCAGTTAAATTAGCGTACAACGGCTACGCAGCCCTAGCACGGTAGCGGTTTAGCTAGCAACGAGCCAACAAAGACGTCTGTCGTGGTTGATGACATCCAGCCAGAACTCACATATCATACACCAGCTGAAGTTAATTAGGAGTCTTACTGTAGCCGAATGCTTACTGTTAAGTATCAATGGGTACAACAGCTTCATCAGTAGATGAAAAACCTCCATTATGCTTCATTTGCTGTCATAGTTTATCGACTTATGCTGATGTAGCTGGGTATGGGTTTTTTTTAAAATTTGCAACCCTTTTTGAAATACATTCATTTTTGCTGTGAGATTGGTCGGATCGGTACCGACCACCAAACCTACCTCTGGTATCACGACACCTCTCATTCAGTCACTGGTATTTCCAGCTACGATGGCATCATTCTACCGGTGTAACTTGCTGACTCCACGTTAGTCGGCACCAGTCGGCTAGACTAGATTTTAAGTGTTGCTTTTGAGGTGTTAGATCTTGTAAACCCACATTGTGAAGGTGGAGCAGGTGACATCTGGACAGACCAACGTGGTTTGTCAGTGTTTTGATCTATAAAATTCAAATAAGGTCGTCTGCTGGCTGAACAAACCACCGTATCGCCACTTAACTGGGGCAGAGGGTGACCACATTTCTCACAGACATGTAGACGAAACTCGCAAGGTGTTTTAAATGTTTTATAGGATCATGTATGAATTCCACTCATTCCAGCAGCGTTTATAATCTGGTTTGGTTAGTGATGAATGTGATTAATGCTTCCATATGGCTCTTTGTTTTTTATTTCCATCTGAACCATGAGTCTGACTCTAGATGTGAATGCTTTGCTGTGACCGTCGCGGCGTTGGATTCATGAACCGACTTTGCACTTAAAATATTAAAAAGCAAAACCAGTGTTCTTTTGCTTGTGAGTCATTGCTCATGAGGTTGTGCAGATTGATGAACAGAGATGCACAAACCCACAGAAGCTGACTGCAGCAGAAATTCAACCCCCCACCCCTCCGTTAAAACCCACAGGTTTCGGTTCGAGTGAGCAGAGTCAAACCACAGGTGTGAACACATGACGGCATACGTGTGAATGTGTGAAAAGTTACTCGAACAAATTTCATAAAGATATACCCATTAAAACAGGGTTCAGTCAGCGGATGTCAGAAACCAGCGTAAAAACTATTTAATATGAAAAATAAAAAAATAAATAAACAGCTTTTTATAACGTTAAGTTGAAGCAAATCAAACCCAACGAGATAATCTCAACAACTCTGGTTCCATGTTGGGCAGATGTACTGAACTCCTACAAAATATTAAAAATATACACAAGCTTCTCTGGAAGGAAATTATGCAACTAGGAAATATACTGAAATGTTGGTTTGATGGAAAGTGTGAAATGGAAAGTTGGTTTAAGCGGAGCATCACAGACCACCAACCTTCTTCCTGTGATTTTTTTTTTTTTCAGATGTTGGTCGTATGTGTCATATATTCATATTTACTTCCTTTTGGCTCATTATTCTTATGTTTGTATTTGAGCATCAGGTCAGTTCGTTGGTTAATTTTCCTTTAATCAGTGGAATTCTCATTAGTCAGACAACCTCTGGTGTTACTTTCATAAGAAAAAAAAACATCCACATCAACAGAACTTGCAGAATTGATCTATAATCTCGTATTTACTTTGAACTGGAGACTTCTCGGTCGACCCCAAACTAACTGACATCATGCTAAACATACAAAACATCAGCAAAGACGCATAAAATGACTCAAAACACACCCCAAGATCCAAAAAAATGGCGCCAAAGACCAGATAAAGACGCAAATCGACCACAGAGACGCAGAACAAAACAGAAACAGATGGAAAATGAAGACAAACAGACAGTAATTCAGTGCGAACGCAGATAAAAGTCACCTCTGAGACACTCTGAAGGTCTACGAGATGCAAAATGATCACAAACAAACCCAGAACAATTAATAAAAGGATTCAAATTGAACTCAAATAAATGCAAAATTGCCACAAAGACACACAAAATAATCAAAGGAAAGGTTGAAAGTGACTGGAATAGATGCAAAATGAACAAAAACAAATGCAGAGTAAAAAATAAATAAAAGAAAAAAGGAGCAAAGACACAAAATTAATCGAAAGAAATACCAAGAGACACAAAACAGTTGAGAAAGAGACACAAATCAACCACAGAGAGACAGAACTTAATAAAAAAAGAAGAAAAATGATGCCATGATGAGCAGAAACATGTCTGGAGGAGAGAAGGTGAGGCCTTCAACCCAAACAACACCAAACCTACCATCAAGCATGGAGGTGGCAGCATCATGCTCTGGGGCTGTTCTGCTGTAGATGGAACAATGAAGAAGGAGGATCACCTCCACGTTGTTCAGGAAAACCTGAAACCATCAGCAGAAGGTTGATCTTGGACACAGGTGGATGTTCCAACCAGACAATGAGCCCAAACACACATCAGAGTGGTGAAGAAATGGTTCCATCAGGCTGGAATGAAGAAAAACTGAAAATAATTTAATGTAAGCACAATGAAGGTCGTCTAATAAATGCAAAATGGCTAGAAAGAGGTCAAACCAATAAAAGAAAAGAGAGATTCAAACAAGTGTAAACAGATGAAACAACTGCAAAGATGCCCAAAAAGACTCAAAAGAAACGGCAAGAGATCCAAAAGATGCACAAAATGACCAGAAAGAGGCGTAAATCAACCACAGAGACAAAACCAAATACAAACGGATGCAGAACGGCTGGAAAACAGCCACGAAAAGTACCAAATCAATATGAAACCAGTGACAAGACGACAGTAAAGAGACACGACGACGTTTAAAACAATCACCAAGAGCCACGACACAGCAACAGAGACGTACAAAATAAATTGAGCTTCCACTGTCCTAGTCGGTGTCCTGGGAGTGAAGTCGCTGGAATTGCTGCACAGTTTGCACACATCATAAATAAATATGAGCAGATCTGAACTTTTCTGCACCATAAATCTTGTTTTTTAGAACATTGTTTTTCTGCACGTTTGTGACCTGAGTGAGCGTGAGCAGCTGTAAGCGGTGAGTCTGTAACTAGGTTAACCACAGCACGGGATACAATTAGACTGAACTATTTCACTGACTTGCTGTTTATTGCTGTGTTTGACGATAAAACCTTTACAGTGAAATAACGCATCAAACCAGCGCTTTTACTGCTCGTGTCACCTTCGTCCTTCTCACGTCCTCCACAGCCGGACTTCTGCTGCTCTGAAAACTGTTCAACCTCACGTCTGACTTCACTCTAAGCAGCTTTAGCTCAGTTAGTTGCTGCTGCTGAGTCCAAAACCCTCCGAGATGAGATGAAACTCACTTTGTGGAGGAATATACGGTCATGAATAAAAAGCTTACACCCACTTGTAAAGGTCACAGGGCGTCTCAGTTGATTTGACCTGAGAGGTTTATTATAGATCTCCTGAAAAGATGATCAAATCTGCTGCAGCAAAACCATACATACAGCAACTTGAGTGATGTAGAAAGTTGTGCTAATCTTTTCTTGTCTTAGTTTCCTGACCTCTTGCTTTCTTGTGAGTGATTCTGATTGACTCCAGCTGCTTGGATCCATTTAACCCACTCAAAATCTGAGGAGCTCATCAAACATCTGAAGAAACAAATCAGTGACTTGAACCAGTCAGAAAGTGACTTGGAGCCATTTCAGAGCAGCTTCAGATCCAGAACCATCAGTGTGTCAGCATAAAGTTCATGGTCCAGTTGTGTTACTGCCACCATCAGGAAGGAAACACAAACTAGCAGCTGCTGCTGAGAGACGACTGGTCAGGATGGTCAAGAGTCAACCAGGAACCAGCAGAAAGCAGCTCTGGATGGACCAGAAGCTGCTGGAACACAGCTGTCAGTGTCCACAGGGTCTGACATCAACATGAGCTGAGAGGCTGATGGAGAAGGAAGTTCTTCCTCTAGAAGCAGAACCTTGAAGCTCCACTGAAGTCTGCTGCTGGTCACATGGACAAAGAAAAGGCCTTCTGGAGGAAAGTTCTGGTCAGATGGAACAAACACTGTCTGGAGGAGAGAAGGTGAGGCCTTTAACCCCAAGAACACCAAACCTACCATCAAGCATGGAGGTGGCAGCATCATGCTCTGGTTCTGTTCTGCTGCCAGTGGACCTGGAGCTTCACACAAAGTCAATGGAACCATGAAGAAGGAGGATTAAAACCTCAAACCATCAGCAGAAGGTTGATCTTGGACACAGGTGGATGTTCCAACCAGACAATGAGCCCAAACACACATCAAAGTGGTGAAGAAATGGTTCCATCAGGCTGGAATGAAGGTTCTAGACTGGTCTCCCCAAAGTCCTGACTGGAACCATCCAGAACCTGTGGACTGATGAAGAAACAAGTCCGAGTCAGAAAGACGACAAGTTTAGTTGAACTGCAGCGATTCTGTCCAGAGGAGTCAGAGATGAACCAGAAGCTGGTGGACGGAGACCAGAAGAACCTGGCTGAGGTTTAACCAAATATTATCATCACTGTAAGTATGTTTTTGACATATTTCAAGATGAACTTTAATAAATGTACGAAAATACAAAATGCTTGATTGTGTTTTGTGACAAAGATTCAAGTGTTTCATTGATTCCATCACAGAAAATATGGAGTCCAGGTTCCTGGAAACTCATGACTGTCGTGATAAACTTCAAACTTTTGTTCACGACTGTGGGCAGCAGGTTTTTACCTCACAGTGCTTTTACTTTGTTAGGATTAGGATGTTTTTGTGCAGTAATGGAGTATTTTTACTCCATAAAACTGGGTACTTCTTCCACTACTGGTTTTGAACATGAAGTCTGAAGCGTCACAGTGTCTAGGTGACCACTGGGTGGCAGTAGAGAGCTGTGGAGGAGAGTTTATTCTTTGGTTTTGCTCTGTTTTTTTCAGAATAAGTTGATCTGAGTTTATAATTTACACTTACACCAGGCTCAGAGGTGGATTCTACAGAGATCTGTTAGGACACCTGGATGAGGATGTGGATCATTTGTGTAGAAGTCAGTGACTGGAGTATCTGATGTCTATCCTGTGCTTTAATGACCCACGTGTTGATGTCGAAGCCTTTCTCAGAATACATCCTGTCTGTCTGTTAAGGAAGAAAGCGTTTAGCAAACAACATCCACCTTCTCCTGCGAGCACATCCTCTCCGTGGCCTTCCACCTCGTCACACAACAGATGCTCACTCATCGGGCGACAGCTTCTCCTCCCTCCTGCTGTTTCCAGTGGCGACTGAAACACAGCACGCCCTCAAATCAGGCTGTAAAAGATGCAATAAAAGCAGAATTCAACCACAAAACCAGAGAAGGAGCAGGGAGGGAAAAGAACGAGATGATGCAGAGTGCCGTTGGTGATGATGTTCATCTCTCAGCATGCAAAAATGACAACGTCTCACAGTAAACTCTGATTATAAATAACTGCAGGGGTTAAAAAAAAGTAGCAGAATAGTCACTTAATAAGAGTAAATGTTTGTTTTAATCAAATATAAGCAACACAGTTCATGCAGTCTGCATGTAAGGACCCACTTCTGCTGCAGAAAACTTTCTCAGAGATTAGAAAAAGTAAAAATTCTTTCTGATTTTTCAAAATCAGCAACAACTTCCTTAAAATATGAGCTCAAATTCCACGTGAATATTGAGTTAACTTTCTTTTTAAGCGTGAAAAGTAAGAATTTTAGTGATAAATGTGTGATTTTTTAAGTAAAAGCTGCAATACCACGGTGTAGAAATACTCTAACAAGCTACAGTCACGCATTTGAATCATTGCTTCAGTAAAAGTACAGAAGTATTCGTATCATGGTGTAGTGAGAGTACAGAGAGTAAAAGTATTCATTTTGCAGAAAGAAATATTTTAGATCGTCGCCTTATTTTGCAGCAGATAAATGATGTTTTTAATCTGAACACGCAAAGTAATTCAAGTTAGTAAATCACTACAGTGGAGTCAAAAGTGATATTTGTAGACGTATAAAGCAGCAGAAAATGGAAATACTCATGCAAAGAACCCCAGACGTGTACTTGAGTAAATGTACTCAGTTACTTTTCTGCGGCTCAGTCGGTCTGTTCCTGTTGCTCCTGAGACATAATGTTCTCTGATAACGTATCGAAGGATTTCTCATCCTGACAGCAGCTCGTGTTACGCAACGCTGAAGAAATCTGTTTCTGCAAGTCTGCGCTCACGACGCACACGTGCACACACTCACGTGCACGTGGAAAATACACAGTGAGTTCAAACGGAGGAGGAAGAAACATCAAATCACTTTTCATGTATTTTAATTTAGTTTTCGCACGTCCGCTGCTATAAAAACTGTGTAAACTTCACTCTGAACAGACGCTGACATTAAAATCTAAATTTCAAGTAAAAACTCTAAAGACAAAAAGCTGCTTTATTCTCTTTAACATTCAATCGAGAGGAATTTGATTAAACATTCACATTTCATAATCAGCTTTATTGGCTCAATATGTGCAAACATGCAAGAAATGTGACTTTTTCTTTGCTCTCAAAGTATTTACACGAAAAAATACACCAGCATTTAAATAACAGGTAAAGAAATAAAGAAAAATTAAAGCCACGAGCGGCGATGGACGCTTGTTGGCCTTCGTGCACGTCTGGATGTGGCGCAAACGTCCTCCAGGCAGGACTCTGATCCGGCGTGTCGAGTTTGGGGTAGATCGGAGCAAGTGTGGCCTAGTTACGAGCCACTTCCTGTTTAGTGGCGAGCAGCGGCGGCGTGCGTGTTGGCCATGGCGGAAACACGGCTACCGGTTACAATAGGGTCCTTGCACTTTTAGTGCTCGGACCCGAATAATATCTTAAAAGCATTTCATTTCTAAGAAGAAGATTCTAGAGACAGATTTGTGGAGGTGTCTTAGCGTCACTGCTCGGCTAGCTGCCGCGTATTCAGGCAAATATTTAACCACCAGCGCCGATGCAGTTTCTCTACCGTCTATTCTCGTGTTATTTTTTTTTTTAGCTTACCTATTTTAACTTTAAGTTGTGTATAGCCGTTTTCTCGAGATAACGAGATAATTATGCCGTTTAAAAAAATGTGCGGCCATGACCGCTCTCGGCTTCCGTACATTTCTTCTAAATATCTTCATAACATTTTACGCTGTGAAGTCTTCTGGTGAATCAGAGACAGTTGAGCAGAAGCAGTCGTAGAAATAAGATGATCTGAGACGAGACGACTCGGAGGTCTCACGTGTTGGACGAAGCGGCGTTGTTTGGATTAACGCTTCATGAACATGTTTCACAGGAAGTCGACCTCGTTCATGACCTCGGTTTAAGTCAGGAAGAGGTTCAAGGCTCCGTCACCAGGACTTCAGATTATTTTTAACACGCTGTTCTTTCCTTCAGCTGCAGGATGCAAACAAGACGACGTGACAGATGTCAAACTGGTTTATGAATCGATGATCACAAACACATTCCTTCGTCTGTGGAGGTTCTCCGTCGTCCAGCTGATAGAAATCAAAGCAGCTGGACTTTTCTTTTAGGTTCAGATGTTCCATCTCATTTTAGAAATGAAGAAGCTTCTTGGATAAGAAAATCTAAAAGAGAAGTCCAGCTGAGTGTTTTTATAGCAGTTTCTAATTGTTCAATTTTTCTGTTGCTTTACAGATTTTTCCTGTTTTGTTAAATCACAGATAAAAATGAGTAAAATCACAGAACGTCTTAACCTACATGTCAACTGTAAACATTGTAAAAAGGAAAATAAATGTATTTTCTCAAACAGTAATTAATTTTTTTTACAATATGTGATTCTAAAATCTGACTGTTCTTTACTGCATTTAAATCAGCTCCAAAATATCTATTTATTAAGTATAAATCTTTGTTTTAGGTGTTTTTAATGTATTTTTTCGGTCACCATTGCTGCCAGCTGGGTTTCATAGATTTTTATTTTATTTTTTCTATTTTTATTCTTTTTTATTTTTTACATTCCTGGTTTGGTGGCAGTAGAAAACATTATTAGTTTTTAGTTTTAAGGAAACTTTGATTTGGCCGGTCTCTGTTCTCAGCCTGCGTCTCCACGGCGACGGAGGACAATTAGCAGCAGAGTGTCACAACTCGACGAACCGTGTGAGTCACTTCAGACGCTCAGCGAGTCACACGCAGCGTGTCTCGGCGGTTCTGTGTTCTGACAAACAGAACCGACGGCGGGTCGGGTCGACGCCAAAGGTCAGCGTCGTCAGAACCAGAGGAATCCAAGTTTTGCTCGACTCATCTTTGAGTGGCTGATCGTTTGTTTTACATCCAAAGAGCAGCTTTTTATTGACGCTGACGTTCAGAAGACGTTTGACCTTTTTATGCAGGAGCTTGAATTTAACATGAATTCAGAAAAAGTCGATGAATGAAAAGAAAAATCCTCATTAATCCGACATAATGACTCACAGAGACTGTCCTGGACTCTACAAGTTGTCTGTCTAGAAAAAAAATATCAGCCATGACAAACCAAAAACAAATGGTAACCATTTTTCAAGATGGCCAACACTAGTGACATATTACTATAAAGTATTATTATATATATTTAATCACTTGTACAGACTTATTTCACAGAATTGACAGATTTTCCTTGTTTAACAAACAACAACAAATAAAATAAGTAGTACAATCACATAAGTACAAATATCATTAATTTACGTGCCAACTGAAAGAGAACAAGCCAGAACTGTAAATAATATGAAAAATCTATCAAAGATTTTTATTTTTACAAATTGCAATTACACTGTTTTCTTTACTGTATTTAAATTAGCAAAATTTAAAAAAAAATCATTATTCTGCAGGTTTTCCTGTTTTCTTTAAATCACAGGTAATTTGTGGTAAAATTGCAGAAAAATAAATTATTCATTTACATGTCAGCTGAAAGAAGAACAGGCCGATGTGATGTGCTGTATTCCTGTTATGTTTAACAGAATAAGATGAAGCCGTGGTGTGCAGGAGGCCTCTCATCACTCACTCATCCAGTTACGTAACGTCTTCGTTATAATCCAATCAGTCAGCTGCTTAATAACGTTCTGGTCATGACAGACGTGAAACCCGTCTGCTGATAAGGAACAATGAATGTTAACGAGAGGAAGCTCAGGTTAAGGTGAAGGAATTTAGGTTTTAAAACGTGCATCTCTTTCAGGTTGCTGTATGTGTATTTTTTCATATTTCCAGAAGACCTTTAATAAACCTATGAAAGAGTCAAAGTGCATGATGGTTGTTTTGACTCCATCATTAAGAGTTATGGAGTCACTGGAAAACTCAAGACCTGTCATGATAAATATAATCTTTACAAGTGTCTGGAAGCTCTTGTTCATGTCTCTACGTATGTACATGTGTATATATATATACACACTGGGTGGAGCATCATCTCCACCCAGTGCTCTTTCAGTCCGGTTCCCTTGTGTGTCGGGGTGTATACGTTTAATGCTGACGAATGGCTTCCTTGTGCATCTCATCCACACAAACACACACATCGATCACTGCACACACACACGCACACACACACACACACACGTTCATACATCACAGCTGACGGACGTCCTACATCCATCACGGCCGACTTCCAAACAGACGGCGTTTTCCTGCTGAAAAGATAAAACTGAAACCCTTCAGCAGCAGAAG
>NW_007578979.1:141701-143262 GCF_000690725.1 Stegastes partitus
TTTTGCAAAATGTTCTGAACGTATTCAAAGTAAACGTGCAGAAATGTGACTGTTATATATTATATTGCTAAATTGTGCATTAAAGTAAAACAGGATTTTACTGTTGGCTGGAGCTTATTTTAAAACTATTATTTTCATTAAGGATTCATCCGCTGATTATTTTCTCTAATTTACTGATTTATTTTCTGGGGGGAAAAAAAGCGAAAATCACAGGAAATGGCATCACGAGTGCTTAAAATCCAAACAGCTGCTGATTTTTGTGTTGATTAATCATTTAAACTCTACTCATACGGACTGCTGTGTGCTTTAATTTGAGCTCTTCATACGTTTTTTGTGCAAAAACCTGATTTATAAACCAACTTGAGCTTGAAAACAAATGTCAAAAATTACATTAATGTACCATTAGATGTAGAAGTGCAACAACAGATAGATTAGTTTGTAACTACTGAATTAATTAGCAACTATTTTTTTAAGTTTTTGCCAAAATTCTTTGATTGCAGCTTCTTAAATGTGAATATTTTCCAGTTTCTTTCCTCTTCTATCATAGAACAACTGGTCATGTTGGGATCTGGTACTCAAATGAAGTAAAACTACCTTAAATTTGTATTTTATTCCATTATTTGAGCTAATCCCACTGCTAGTACTATCGCTGTATTTTCTCCTCAGTTTCCAGGAAAGACAAAAACACCTAAAATAGATCTGCTTCTATATTTCCTCCTGTGTGTGTAATTTT
Organism: Stegastes partitus; assembly: GCF_000690725.1. NCBI lineage: Eukaryota > Metazoa > Chordata > Actinopteri > Pomacentridae > Stegastes > Stegastes partitus. Next base: position 142,435 of record NW_007578979.1, read on the forward strand.
AGTGTTTGTCTCTTTATTTTTATTTTTATAATCCAGCCTTACTTTTATCACTGCCATCGCCGCTGATTATTCTCCAGCGGAACATGCGACAAAAAGAGGAATTACACTGATTGTAAATCCCAGAGAGCTGCACGCAAACGCTTTGTTTGTCATTATCACGTGTTCCTCTGGGTTCTTCACGGCAGATAAAGAACGTGTGTTCTGTTGATGCTAATGTAGAGACGCTCACGCTGGCTGGTGGGACGGGAGAGGTCAAGGTGGGACGGACAGGAAGTGGTGCACGAGAGCAGAACTTCCTGTGTGAGAAACGTTGCATGCATGCATTTGTATGTGTGTTTTTTTTAAAGGTCTATAAGTCACGCTGTGCAGAGATGCTTCGCCTTCCTGCTGCAAACACACATATTTAAGGAAGTCCCCAGATAATACAGCCTGGAGTCCACGGCTTCTATCTCGGGCTGCGTTTCCGCCCATTTGTTGCTCCTGTCATGTCAGAAAATGTTCCGTCCCGGCTGGCGGGAAACGTTCCCACAACGCTGGATGACGAGTTCTAGGAAGTTTGTAAAGACGGTGTTTCGATCAAATTAACGTTTTATCGTCGTCATTTTGAGGTTGATGTTGTCAGGAACACAGGTGACGTTCCAGGATAACGAAGGTAGAACGTTCTCATACCAACGTTCCAACAACGATTTCTAAATGTTATCAAGGCCTCCAGATGATTTGTCTATAAAATGATCAAAGGTGGAACATACTGTCCGCGATGTTCCCAGGATGTTTGGGGAATGTTGTTGAGGAACCCACTGTCGAACGTTCTCCTACAAGATGTTTCCA
>NW_007578979.1:144418-145600 GCF_000690725.1 Stegastes partitus
GTTAGCATAACTCCTGCTAGTCGCTGGAGAAAGAACCGGCAGCCTCCTCACAGTCCGGCGTTATGTAAGCGTGTCAGCACATCCTAGCAGAGCCCGACCTGCACGTGCAGAATATGGAATCTTTACAGCACAAGGAACCACCAACTAATCATTTGTTTGGCCTGACAGCGAGAAAACCTCCCTAAACTCAGTCCAAGATAATAATGACATTCAGGAATTCCATTTTCCAAACCACCACATTTCTCAGGAGTTGGAGCTAAACACGGCATGTTTATGAATACGTCTTATAGATTAACCCTTAAGGTGAACATGTGTTGTTGGTTGTTGCCTGTTGGACTTACAGCAGGGACACAGAGGGAAAAACTGCTGAAAATAAAGTCAATTATAACAACGCACATGGGACCTGCTTGCTCAATAGTGTTGAAACTCATGACTTACACATTTGAGAAATTTCCTGCACAGTCTGCTCAGGCTTACGGGGTTTAATTTAATTAAAATAACCTTCCCGTCATTACTGAATCAGTTTTTTTGGTAAGATATTATTAGATTAGTCAAATACACAGCAAATCTTTTCTTCTGCTTACAGATTGGTTTGGCTCAGTTTGGCTCTAAATGTGAATTTATGCTTCATTTTCTTCTAAAAACAAATAAAGTCAGCACCGATTCGTAGTTGAATATATGAACTTTATTACACTTGTGGACTGTTTATGTCGACAGAAAAGCAGTGAAGTACAGATTCAAGCGATGCATCACCATCTTGGACTAAACAGCGCGACGCCAGCGTTTCCACTCAGTGTGTTCGCCACCAACACAGGACTCCATGCTGCAGTCTGTCGGGGTCAGAGAACGATCGGGAGAACTCGAGAGCATCTCTCTCCGATCGGGCTGAAACATGAGGCGGACGATTTCCCAATCCGTGTTCATGGAATGCAGTCAGTCTTCTTATGTACATGTGATTTACAGGACCGGCACAGAAGCGCACGGGGAGGCTCATGGAAACGGGAAATACCTCGGTTCTGCGGCTCGTGAAGCATGTTCCGTGCCACGTGGGAATCAAATCGTAGTTAGTTGAGTGTTTTATCGTGTTATAGGCTCATGATGATTCATAGCAAACCACAAGCATGGTCCTAATGTGAACACACATACTGGCATATAGCTGCAGTTAGACACACCGACCAGCCA
>NW_007578979.1:146510-167699 GCF_000690725.1 Stegastes partitus
ATTGCAGTGAAAAATTGTGACAGGAGCAAATAAAAAATGCACAGAAACAGCTCAAACCGTTGGGCTGTCGGCGGTTTTAATGTCGCGGCTGTTCGGCGTCTGACAAACATTTAAAAAGAGGAATTATATTTATTACATGTTTACAATTTAAATACATGAAACTGGAAAGAAACACTTTTAAAAACGTGTCAATTAGTGTCACCACAACACACAGCTGTCCGCTCAGGTTAGATTATACTCGAAGGTGAATAATAATAAGAAGAAGAGCTGATCAGTTTTTAATTAATAACCCGCCTGGAATCCTCCCGACTCAGTAGCTGACTGGATACAGACAAATAATAACACATGTGGTGAGACGCATACAGACACACATACGACAGTCAGCACGCACAGAAACACATTCAGAGTCCTCACGGTACAGTTTTACTGAGCGTGTCCCAACAATACCCAGAATACAGTTTGTTATTACAGTCACAGTATCAGTACGTGTTAATGAGACTATTCATAAGTCAGAAAAGAGATAAAACATCACTTGTAGTTTCTCCTCAGAGCTCAAACCAAACAAATCGTCACATTTTAAGACTTTATTCGGTAATCAAGGCCGTTTTCTTTCTACGCTTCGTTCCGCTGAGTGCTTCCAATTCTCCAGACACCTTCCAGGAAATCTTTGTTCAACATGTCACCACGAAACGAAAGCCAGACCGCTCAGCTAAAAATAATGCAGGACCTTTTAAATACGAGACTGCAGTTCGCTTCTTGGAGGTTTAACGGTGAAAAGCTGTTTCTTTTGTTTTGTTTTGCATATTTATCTCCTGCTTCCTTCTCGTCTTCACATCGTAGCGTCTCTCACTTTCTTCCAGTAGTTCAGATAAACTTATATTTTTCTGTATTCCAGTGTTTCTTCACCTGTCCTCCCTAAATACTGCTCAGTTTAAACGACAAAACAGGAGCTTTTTTTATTGTATGGAACTCGAATAGCCGTTAAAAGCTTTCAAATGATGCTAGAAGTCCACGTCTACATCCATTATCTCTGGAACAGACTTCTCAACTTTGAACACCTTTGAATTGGTCCAATCTAATGAAGACAGCCAGATCTAACTTTTTTTACTGAAACCATGCCAAAGACGTAGTCGGTGTGGCTGCATTTTGTCCAAAAAGTTGAGCATAAACGTTAAAACCAGCAGTTTAAATATCCACCAGACTCGGATGTTATCAACCCATGAAATCACTGTAGGTCATTTCCAATCATACGGGCCAGCAGGGACCTCCTTTAAGTAGCCTCAGGACGCATTTTTCCCCCATTCATTCCCATTTATTCTCCATTCCGATCATTCATTAACAGAAAGAAACCTGTTGACAACCTCTTACAGTCATGCGGCCGCCCTTGGTGGAGCTATTACTCTGGAAACTTACAAAATCAGGCTTCATACATGTTTTAAACACAGCCACGGGGTGTATGTTACACTCCTATTCGCCAGTGTCCATGTACATGTCATTTAAACTGACTGTGAACACACCAACAGGATTGCGGTTTATCTCATCCTACACTGCGCAATGACAACGAACAGATTCTAATCCATTCTATCCGTTTTAATCCCAACCATGAGCCATTTCCAACCTTAACCAAGCAGCTTTGGTGGCCCAAACTTAACCAAACACACCTTAAAAGGCAAGTTAACACCAACAGCAAGTGAAAACAGAAGGCAGAACGAGACTTGAGCATAAAAATAAAACTATAATTACACTTGGAGACGGGACTCAACCTTAAGTCTTCAGAATAAAAGTTTGCTTAGTTGCGCCTCAATCTCATGTGGACGTTAGCTCCTCTTTGCTAGCGCCAAATCGCAGCTCAACCACAGCTAAACACGATCAAAACAGCCTCCTGAAACTACTAGAAGGTGGAGAAGATCCCAACTGGACTATTTGTATATTTGGGAATAATCTTTAAATCTCATTTAATGGGCTGAAAACATCCGAACATCTCAATAAACTACATCTAAGACCAGACTTGTTCACATCACACTCCTCAATAGTTCTTGTGTTGGGATCACCAGTCGATGCCGTTTTGGTACATTAAGTCCTACAGAGGTGTCAAACCCTAACAGCAACCTCATCAGCTTCATTTTTACTTGAATGTTTTTGCTACTTGACCGTTAGACTACAGAAATGGGGATGGCAGCAACAGAGCAGGGTGGAGAATCAGAAATGGGTCTAATTTCGTTGCTAGTATTTCTCATTAGTATTTTTTTTGCTATAATGCTACAGGGACTGTTTTCTCCGGGGACGGGGGCGGGGCTACTTACAGGTGTTAGGGGCAGGTGGTGGAGGAAGCTTACATTTATTCAGGTATTTTCCTCTTGGAAGGAGGCACCAGGTGTGCAGGCAGGTCTGACGGTAGTTCGTGTCCCTCCAGCTTCACTTTAATCAGATGATTCGCCAACGCAAACTCCTCGTCGTCCAGCATCCCGTCCTTGTCGATGTCTGCCAGCTTCCAGATCTTCCCCAGCACCGTGTTGGGCAGTTTCGACTTCACCATCTCCTTCTTGGCGTTGGCTCCCGTCACCTTCCCGTTCACCGGAGACAGCGTGTAGAAGATCTCGTCGTAGGCGGGTTTGTCGCGAGCCACCACCCACTCGGCCTCGTCGATGCCTTCGCCGGCTCCTTCGCCGTAGCCGTGTCCGAACGGGCCGTCCAAGGTGCCGTCGAAGGCGCCGCCCTTCACCACCGGGTTGGGCCGCTGGGTTTCCTCCTGCCGGACCAGCACCATCAGGCTGGCGATGTCGTTGGCCAGCATGTCATCGACGGCCTCCAGGAATTTGGGTTTCAGAGGCTGGAACTTGGTGAGATCCTGAGATTGGAGTTGGTCCTGGAAGGAAGGTATCGCAAATTAAGCTTTTATAATCTAAACACCATGTGTATCGTGGCCGTCTTAAGGTTTCAGTGACTCCTGTTGCCCTGAATTTTCTATGATGGAATTAATAAAACACACAAACCTTTGTCACAAAAACACAATCATGCATTTTAGTTCTTGTGTAAAGTTATTACAGGTCTTCTGGAAACATGACAAAATCTGCTGGGTCATAAATATAAACACAGTCATGCTAATATCTGGTTAACTGTCCTTTGGCCATTTTTATTTCAGCTAGGTGCTTTTGTTAGCCGTCCACAAGCTTCTGGTTGTATGTTTGACTCTCCTCTTGGTACACTTTAACTAAACTTGTTGTCTTTCTGACTCAGACTTGTTTCTTCATCAACGTGGTCTAAGTCAAGACTTCAGTCTAGAACCTTCATTCCAGCCTGATGGAACCATTTCTTCACCACTTTGATGTGTGTTTGGGCTCATTGTCTGGTTGGAACATCCACCTGTGTCCAAGATCAACCTTCTGCTGATGGTTTTAGGGTTTCCTGAAGACCATGGAGGTGATCCTCTTTGATCCAGCCCCAGAGCATGATGCTGCCACCTCCATGCTTGATGGTAGGTTTGGTGTTCTTGGGGTTAAAGGCCTCACCTTCTCTCCTCCAGACATGTTTCTGCTCAGTGTTTGTTCCATCTGACCAGAACTTTCCTCCAGGAGGCCTTTTCTTTGTCCATGTGACCAGCAGTAAACTATATTTACATTTGGTTACCTTATGCTACCTTTTTTTCAAATCTGACGTGGAGCCATCTAGAAAAATACCTCCAGCAGTGTGGACAGTTGTTAAATATCCACAATCTTTCCAAATACAGACAACATTAAAAAGCCCTTTTGGTGCTAACAAACCGTTTATCTTCAGCTGTTTCCCAACAGAACCTCTGTCATGACAAGCTAGAAAACGCTGAAGCAGCAGATTTAGTCATATTTCCAGAAGGCCTATAATAAATCTATGAAAGAACCAAAGTGCAGGATTGTTTGTGGTGACAAAGACCATTTGTTTCTGTGAATCCATCACAGGAAATTCAGAGTTTCAGGAGTCACTGGACACTCAAGACTGTCATAATATACGTGGTCTTTACAAGTGAACAGAAACGTTGGTTCTGTAAACCTAATCTGTAAATTCGTAACCTGGTTCTTCCTCGTTTACCTGCATCTTCTTCAGATTTGGGAAGTCTCCAGGAGATATCTGATGTTCTCTCTCGATGCGTTTGTAGATGTCTCCCAGGCTGCCGATCAGCTCTTTCTTCTTGTTCTCCTTCCCGAACACTGAAGGCATCTCCTTCTTCAGGGAGCTGATGATGTAGGCATGGACCTGTGAACAAAGAGTCGATGATTTGTTTCACTTATCAAGCAGCTCTATTTAAATCTCCAGCATTTAGACTTATTTCTGTTTGACTTGGCCTCCCCTGAAGCTGGTCGTAGTAATTTATGTTTAGTCCAGACTGTTTACGCTGAACGTTCTTATCTATAAATAGTTTTAGCAATATTTACACCAACACAGATATCTCTGCTCTTCAACATGTCAAACACCGGCTGCTTTGCTGTTCCAGATTACGTCGCTACGCAACATCTGGCACATGTGGATGCCACTCACGTCATTTTCACTCTCAAGCTAACAGGACAGGTCAATTAATCAGATATGAGGCAGAATTATCATTTTGCTTCTCATGATTGTATAGCTGACTGTGATATACTGACTTTTAGGGTGAATCTGACATTAGAACTCCTTATTTCACCAGTTTCAAACTCATTCTTTGGTCTCTCAGCCGTCTGAGCTGCAGTAACTGATGGAGACTAGAGGCTTCTCTGTGCACGGCCAGCTTCTACTCCCCTCGAATGCATCGCTTCTACTCGTCGGCTTTGCACAGACGAGCCTCGTGTTTGTCATTTTGCACAATTTTTTGACACATTCTGGTGAAATTTCAAGGTATTTTGGATGAATTTCAAGTAATTGTGGACATTTTTCAATAATTTTGGAGATGTTTTTGTCATTTCAGGCTACGGTACACGCTGCTAGGCGGCTGTGCACAGGGAAGCCTCTAGTCTCCATCAGTTACAGCTCAGGCTGCTGTGAAATTTAAAAAAATGTCTTGAAAAGAGTGAAATAAAGTGTTTTAATGTCAGATTTAGCCAAGAGGAAACTGAGCGCCACCCAGAAACACAGACAGAGAGCTACTGAATGTCAGAAACACTGATGCAACCAAAGCAAATAAGAAAAGAAACTGTCGCTGGAGCCCCAGTTTAGCATCTCTATGAGCGAGCTTATTTCTGTCACTGAGCTCCAAATTCCACTTTGCAGGATCTTTTTGTTCTTATGGTTGTTCTGTTCTCCACCTTCATTGTTATTAATATATGACTTTACAAATGGCTGAGCTTTAACATCCTGAGCGTTACACTGAAGTCAATAAAGGCCGCTTCAACCAGATTAATCGTCCAATAAAAGTCTCGCGTTGCCTTTTGTTGACGTTTGTCTTTAATATTCAACTCAAACCAAACATCATAAAAGTCACGGGAAAACCCATATTTGTTCTGCTGCCGCGGTGATAGGTGTGTGTTTCCCCGTGTTCACCTTGCGTCCTTGAGACACACACACACACACACACACACACACACACACACACACACACACACACTATCAGTTATCAAACAGGAAAGCTGTGCTCAACACTGGGTTTGATTAATCAGTGCTCGCTTGAGTGTTCATCCTCTGTGCAGAGGAAACAATTCACTCTGAGGAGAACGCTGTAAAAAATGATCTGTTACAAGAAAAATTCAAATGTGGCAGCAACGGTGCCAGAAAACATATGTTAGGAAACGGAGGAAAACTACTATAAAAAAACTAGGACAATAACATTAAACAGCTGTAACATAATTATATTTGTAGTTAATTTAAATACTGTAATATCATAAAAGATCCAATTACCACTGATAAAAAATAAAGACATGTAATATAGACATTATTTTACAATTTGTCCTGTTTGTTTTACAGTCAGCTTGTTATTTCTGTGATTTTAATTCATGTCATCTCGAACAAAACAGAAAAATCTGTAAAATAATATGAAAAAAATATGAATCATTTTCCAATCTTTAATAAGCATAACTGTTGTTTCAAATAATGGAAAATATATGTTAAATAATACTTTGTTCTGATTTAAATGTGTTTTAAAAAAACTGTGTTTAATGGTCAAACATTGGAAAACAAGAAATAACTAACTTGTAAAAATACAGATTCTGGATTCTGATGTTTTTATTTTATGATGTAATTTTACAAATTTTATTATAAATATCCTCAATATGCATAATTTTTCTTTTAAATAATTGAAAATATAAAATGACAATATTTTGCATATTTAAATCGAGTAAATATGCTGTAATTTAAACACCAGGTGTTAGAAAAGAACTAATTCATAAAAATACAGATTTTAATGTGGACATTATTTACAGGTTTTGTTTTTCTTACAGCCAACATGTAAGTTATCACTTTTTATATTTTTTTACTACATTTATTAGATATTATCTACAATTTTAACAAAACAAGGAAAATCTGTAAAATAACATTCATTTTTCAAAAAAATTAGAGTCAAGAAACCAGATTTTTTTTACAGTGTGGAGCCACATCTGTTGGTTCTGTGGCAGTGGGAAGATTTTCCTGTGAGACGTGATGAGGATAAAGAGGAAACACATCCTTGATACGGACAGTTTAATAACACGTCTGATTATTTCTGTTCTAACAGATGAACACCTGAGTGCTCACAACCTTTTAACGTTATGACTTTTCTATATTTCTACTTCATCCTTTACCTTGGCCAGTCTCGCTCTCTTGATCAGATCGTTGAGTTTCCTCAGCGCCGCGTTTCTCGGTAACGACTGGATGTCCTTAAACAAATCCTGCTCCTCTGCTTCGAACAGCTTCCTGTTGTCGGGGATCAGCAGCGGATGAGACCAGAACGAACCGATGTAGACGCGAATCACCTGGAAGTGAAGGACGGACGAGAAATCAGCTGCAGGTTGGACCGAAAAACACTAAACACAATCTGCAGCTAATAAAAGGTCTGTGGTGTTCACACAGTTGGTTCTGAGGTCATAGAAGTCCAGACTGTGGTCATTTTTGGTGTTTATAGGTGTTGAATGTCAAGACCAGTCAAGAAATGGGAGTGAATTCTCTTTAAATCCTCCATATTGGATCATTTCAACCCCTAAAAACCAGTGATTCAGCGACAGAAGCAGCCTGAACTAGAACTGATTTATTCTCCATAATGGAACAATCCAGTCACACCAGTAGTACAACAGAAAATACACATAATACGTATTGTTGGTAAAATAATTAGTCGGAAGGATAAAAAAACCAAGAACCTCCCATCTGTGATTAGTTTGGGTTCCATCCATTATCAGTCTGGCTGATTATTAAATAAGATATTCAGCATTTTTTAGATTATTAGCGTGAATTTTATAATTTTTTAATGATTTCTAATAAGATAAATTAATACATTATCTTGGGAAACTTGTGCGACTTTAAAATCTGTCGGTAAACTTTAGAAACGCCGACATGTTTCAGTGCTTTAATGTACCTCAGGGGTGTTGACTATTTTCCCCAAAGACCACATCAGGGCTCCGTAAACTCTCATCAGCTGCTGGGTCTCGATCTGGTCGGCCTTGTTCAGCACCACTCTGCACAAAGAGCCAAAACCGTGATTTATTTTATTTTATTTTGCACATATCAACATGAGCTCCAGGTCGAGACGAACAAACCAGGAACCTGATCTTGTCCTCGTGGTTCTTCAGGGCCTTTATCACCTCCGAGAACTCGTCGGAAATGTCCAGCTTGTGAGCGTCGAACAGCAAAATGATCCTGTCCACGCGCTCGGCGAACCACTCGAGGACGGCTGCAAAGTCATAGCCTGGAAGGAGGATGAAGAGGAGGAGGAGGAGGAGGAGGAGGAGGAGAACGTTGGGAAATTAAAGGTCAGTGGAAGGTTTCAGATAAGGTGAGCAAAATAACAGAATGTAAGAAAACAACCGTGCATCTTTTTTTATCTCCCAGCTGTTCCCTCTCGTCTCAGAATAACGCTCATTTAGACCCAAATGAAAGATTCAAGCTGCCAGTTTTCATGAAGGTTGTCTATAAGACGAGACGCCGCCACGTTCCCGCCACAGCGACTGCAGGTCAAAGAGGAGGCAGCAAGAATCTACACCCGTATTACGACATGTTGAGAGAAAAGAATGTGTGTTTACTGACGCAGACGTCGCTGCCAGAGTTCAGACAAAGTGGCTTTAAAGCTAAACGACAACGAAAGAACCCCAAAAAACTACCAACTCTACTTTCTGTAGCGTCACAAATGAGCTGCTTGTGTTGTAAAAACGTAAACGTGAAAGTAACGACGCACGAACGGCTCCGTACGTTTGACTTTCTCAAGGACGAAACCGAGTCTTACCTGCAGGAATTAAAACGAGACATTAGAGGAGAACAAAGGACAAAAGACCGGAGCGAAGGATTAGTGAGCTGTTTTCAACCAGCACAGCAGAGTCAAACAGTTAAATCAGTAATTATTATTATTATCATTATAATGATGAGCAGATAACAACCAGGAGGCAGTCTGTCAGGTGGTAGTAGGAAGCAGCTTTATGTGGAAAACCTTCAAACTACAAACCAAATCTTAAAGGTTTTTAAAGTTTTTCTACTCCTGATATAGATCTAAATCTGATTTTATGCATAAATGTGACGGTCTTCCAGGAACTAATGGAAGCTGCTACATCTAATTTATTTAACTTTTACTCGACTCCAAACTTTCTGCATTTGGTTCAAACTGAAAGACAAAAAGTCGACTCTGCAAACAGCATTTTGTGTGTCGCTCCTCTCAAAACCAGAACTGCAGCAATAATCAATTAGTTATGGGCTATTAAATGACCTACGACTGTTCTGATTGTTGATTTAATCGGTTTAGGCGTCCGTCTGGTTTCTTTCCTCCTCTGTGACAGAAAACTAAACATCCCGGAGCACTGATTGGCATTTTGCATCATTTTCTGACACTTTATGACCAAATAATCGAGAAAATAAGTCAATATTTGCAGAACTAGTAAAAAAACAGCAGCTAACTTGCCTAACTTTATCCTCAGTAGTTCTTGAGCTGCATCACCAGCTGATATGTTTTCAGACATCATATGAAACTGAGTCTGTTCATAACATTTAAGCAGAAAATAACCAGGATTAAATCATACAATACGCTCCAAATACAAGCTTCTGATGTGGATTCTGATTTCATTTAAGCTCATAAAGCTGCAGCGACTAGTTTAGTTTATCTATAGGAACACATTTGTTGTTTTCAACCAGTTGATTGGTTGAACAGTCGCTACGATTTTAGTCCATGAACACAGAAATCTCTCATTTTCTTTTCTTTTACATACTTGCTGCTCCTCCCAGTCCAGGAATAGCTCATGAAAAAGCTGAAGAAAGCTTCTAAACATAAAAACACACTCTGTCCATCTCGCAGTTCAATAAGTGATTTTTTGAACTGGAACGTGAGCAAAACGTGAACCGCAGCAGCAATAAGTATGTAAAACACTGAAAAAAGTTTATTTTAGGTTTCTGCAGAAACAGAGAACAACCTGCAGCTTAACAAACAACCAGATACCTTGATGTCTGGAGCTGTGCTGGATTGTTCTTCACTCGGTGCACTTGTCACATGTCATGGAGACGAGAACAACACTTAGTTTATGAGCTGAACCGAGCCAAAGGAACATTTATCTCACTAATTCACAGTCTATAAAACAGAGACGCTGGAGGGAAGCTCTTAAACACACACACAGTGAATCCTGCAGCTGATATTCTGGCCAAAGGATGAAACTAGATTAAAGGAGAATTACACCTAATTTCAACCTGCTGTGTTTCTCACTGTCGTGTTTATTGTGGCTCTACATGTCAGCGTTTAGCTAAAGCTCGCTGCAGTTTTCCAAAGACAGCTGGTCTTTACAAACCCTAATCCACACTGCATCTTCTTTTCCTGAGAGTTTTTTCTTCCGCTTTGATGGACACATTAACGGGAAACACAGCAGGTTGAAATAGTCCAGAATGATTTCGTAATGATCTCTGATATGACATTATCGAACTGAGAAACTGTAAAAGGCTCAGGATGTCAGCTTCCTCAACAACATGATGGTGAACTTCCAACCATGATGTAAATGTTGAGTTTTCCAAAGTCATGTGACAAGGCAGGTAAAGAACACAAATATATGACTGTATATAAAAAACGGACATAGCCACCATGCTGTCAGCCCATCAGCTTCAGCTTTAAAGCCTTGAGTTTGGCTGTCTTGGGTTTTTGAAACTAAACATCTCCTTCTTTATCGTCTATTTCCATCTATATGGGACGACAATTTACTAAATTAACATCATGCTGTATTCAGAAAGTCTCTAAACGAGCAATTGAGACCATAAACTTATAAGAAAAATGCTGAAGGAGGCAACAAATCAAGAGAGAATTTGGGTGATTTTCTTGTAAACTTCTATATAATCTGAGTCGCCCCCTGCTGGCTGTTCATAAGTCACCTGTGCATTGGCTTCTATGTCCATCTTTTGTATACAGTCTGTATTAACAGCCCATATGTTCTTCAAAATCAAGGTATCAATGTATTTGCAGCCTTTTTGCAGCTGCAGACAGATTGATTTTTCTACAATACCTCCATAAGGACATCTATGTAGGCTGCTATAGCCTGACAACTCCTCATCTGGACACACACACAATTAAAGACAAACAACAACAACACAATGCAACAGGGTGAAAGAAACGTAAAGAATGAGATGCACACATACATACAAATGAAACATGTACACGACAAATAATAAACAAAAAGATGGAAAGAAAACGAACACACAAAGATAAAACTTTGACGGCACACAAACACTCGCGGCCCTCAGAGAAAACACAGCTGTGCCGACTCAGCAGAGGTTAAGTTTAGCCGCTCTCATTGTTTTTCTACATCCAGCAGACGAAAGCAGAGCCTCACCTCACTGTGCTGATTATTTGGTTTGACAACACGCTCATGACACACTTTGACCGAGAAAAACAGACCTGATGTGGCTCTGCTTCGGTTTAAAGGTGGAATAATGTTGGATTTAACATCCTCCAGCCATTTTCACCAAAACTAGACATGTTTGGTTTCCATCCACCAGCTTCTGGTTGTAACTTTGACTCCTCTGGACAGAATTTAGCTAAAGTTGTTGTCTTAACGAGGGTTCTTGATTGGTTTAAGCCAGAACTGCAGTCTAGAACCTTCATTCCAGTCTGATGGAACCATTTCTTCACCACTTTGATGTGTGTTTGGGCTCATTGTCTGGTTGGAACATCCAACTGTGTCCAAGATCAACCTTCTGCTGATGGTTTGAGGTTTTCCTGAAGAACATGGAGGTGATCCTCCTTCTTCATTGTTCCATTTACCAAAACAGCCCCAGACCATGGTGCTGCCACCTCCATGCTTGAGGGTAGGTTTGGTGTTCTTGGGGTTAAAGGCCTCACCTTCTCTCCTCCAATCAGATTTTTGCTTATTGTGGCAAATAGCTCAGTTTTTTCACTTCATCTGACCACAGAACTTTCCTCCAGAAGGCCTTTTCTTTGTCCATGTGATCAGCAGCAGACTATACTCATATTTCTCTGTATCTGTTTTTCAAATCTGACATGGAAGTTAGCCATCTAGAAAAATACCTACATCAGTGTGGACAACTCCTAAATGTCCTAAGTTGTAAAATATCCACAATTTTTACTATTTCCAAATACAAACATCATTAAAAATCCCTTTTGGCGCTCACAAGCCATTTATCTTCAGCTGTTTCCCAACAGAACTCTGTCATGACAAGCTAGAAAACCCAGATCCCAGCAGACCAACGCGACTATGAAGTAATGAGCTGAACTCAGTGACCAGCACTTGATCTTGTTCCTGTGAAACTGCATATTTAGATATTTTAATATGTCAGCGCTCTGAATTTCATAACATCGCTCATGCATGACGGGAAGATATGAAAGAAATGATTACTGCAGCAGGGGAAGACGTTCTTATGAGAAATTCAGATTTAGCTGTGATGTTCATTAAAGGCTTCACATAATGAAGTACCACTAAACCTAATAACCTGCTTTGAGTGTGGATAAATCCTACAGTCTGACTGCAGGATCAGGCTCTGTTGTTACTGTGTACTGACAAAGCACAATTACTGCGATTGATGCATTTACTATGACGACAGTAAATATTATGAATGCCTACAGTCAAATAATTTGGGTTTTACTGGACGTGAAACATGAAAACACTCCAAAAACAACGTTTCAGAATGAAGAAACAGAGCAAGAATCCAGCAATGGAAGAAATTCAACGAGGCTAAATGCATTTAGGAGTAAATTATGAGTGCCTTTAGTTAGTGGAGCTCTTTTGTTAGCGCTAGCGGTTGGTATAGTGATGCCAGCGTTCAGCTTTAGGAATGCCGGCCATGCCAGACACTGATCCACCGGTGGGAAAGCTGAGGAGGGAGTCCTGTAAGCTTCTCTTCACGCTGTCGTGTCTGCGGTTTAGTTCTCACCACGGCTGGAATCTGTGCACCACCGCTTAATGAATGTGTGATTATTTCACATTACAGCCGCAATTTTGAACAGTTTGAATCAAGAGACACGCAGGAGTGAATAAGCAAAGAGTGTCAGCAGGATGTTCCAGGTAACTCACTTCCCTGTCCATTAAACTGGAATTTAAATTAATCTAAACAGTCAAAATTCAGCAGAGTTTAACAATAATATTAAAAGTAATGCTGCATGTAGCATTTAAAAGTCATTTGATGTGATACTCCACAGAACATTGCACCTTATCCTCCAAAACATGACAACAGCTCACTAAATTAAAGTTTAAAGTAAAAATCAAAACCCCCTGCAGTTTAACCTTCACCTGTCCGTGCTGAGTTTGGTCACACATTGCTCCAGTTGAGTGGCTAAAGTCAAACCAACCAATCAGACAAACTGCACTGGTTGTACTGGATGTGTCCTACTTTACACTTTGGGCTGATTCTCACGCAAGATAAGAGATGCAACAGTTAACCAGTTATGCATAAGTAAAATATTAAAAATGTGTTTAACTGACTAATATTTCTGGTGCCAAAGACACATTACAACATCGGTACTTTCTCTTTCTTCGTGCAATAATGAAATAAAGCGTCAAGGTGTCTTTGCCAGGAGGGGTGTTAATGATTAATTGTCAATAATTCATTGCAATTAATAATTTAACCGACCAAAAATGTACTAGCTAACAGGGCAGAAGACAAACGAGGAACATGCATGCCAGAAAATGAAATGCAAATTTGCTGTATTTCCTGGTTTTGCCACCAGGTGGAGCTTCTTGTTGTTTAATGAGAGGGAGTTACAGGTGTGTTTGGTGACGCCCCTAAAGGTGCATAAACCAAGCGCACCTCCCTGCTGTCTGGCTGCTAACTGTGTCCGTCACGTTGGTGAAATCTGCAGCTTAAAGTTGTAAAGAGGCTAGCTACCTGCTTGCTAGCTCATGCTAACAGCGCTAAGCTAGGATCTTCGCTACTGCATCTGTTCTTCAAATGTCTGGGCTTTAGTTAAAAAATCATCATCAGTTAGCATACAGCAAACATCCACTGGACTCGTCTCAACCACTGCTACAGATAAAATATATTAAAATAAATGAGATATTATAAAATAAAACAAAACACAAAACAACCCGTAAATATAAAATACGAAATAAAACAAAGCATGCTCAAGGGGATCCAGGGAATTCTTGGATTTGTTAGCTTTTCATGTGTATTCTTGTAGAGTCAAAACTTTAGCTCTAAATCGATTAAATCGACTAGATTCGATTTAGAATCTAGTCGATTTCATATTAATAGGTAATAATCTTTTAGGGTTTTAGCCTTTAAAGTAGTATTTTATACATTTTTTGGAGGCTTTTATTTGCTCATATGTAAATGATCACACCTTAAATGACGCCAGAGAGTCTAAACTCCAATATTTAAGCTCGTTAGGTCATTTTATAAAACAGTCCAGTGTCTGTTCGTCTCTCCGACACGCTGAGGTCTGAAATCTGTGGATGACACAAACAGAGCTGCTACCAATTAAGACTTTTGTTTTGTTTCTGTCATTACAGCCACTCGGTCCGTGAAAGCATGTCGTGGTCCGACCGCTGAAACACTCACTACAGGATCAAGTTCAAACAGGAACATTTAAATGGCTTTTTAAACGGTTTTATGGTTCTCGGGTTGCAATTTCTGTTTGAAGGTAGTCGTTCCCACAAACGCTGGATTTTCTTTGCGACGTAAATCTAAAACATGTGTGACTGCTTCTTGTTTTGTTTTTTTTTCTCGGTAAGTGGAACATTTTTGCCTTTATTGGACAGTCAGCAGTGAAGAGCCAGACAGGAAATACAGAGCGATGGATGATGCAGTTACAGCAGACTCTGTAACCACTCAGCTACCGACACACCCCATATATGTTAGTCCTATTACAGCTGCAGCTCTGCTTGTTTTCATCATATGCATTTTCCATGTTTTAACGTCAGTGCAGTGAAAACTGATCCAGTGCTTTAAAAACTCGTCACCACCCTTGGAAGGTTCCCTTTTAATTGCTTTTTAATGTGGACTTGTGGTAAATAGAATTAATCTTTTCTGACAATAATTCCCGAAAAGAAGATTTTCGTGTCAAAGTGAAGACAGATTTCTACACGACTTCTCCAGGGAATGTAAATTAATTAAAAATATGAAACGTAGAATGAGTGATTGCAGAAGCATACGCCCCTTTTGAAATGACTCACCTAATTCAACACAGGTGCAACTAATGGGTGCTAAAAGTCCCACAGTCAGTAAAATGGAGCTGGTCTGAGGTCAGTGAATGAGTCTCAGTGATTGTAGGATAAAGACTCCTGTATCTGGAAGGTCCAGTCACTGGTGGATCAGTACTCCTGGACAGAACCACACCGTGAAGACTGAAGAACACTCCAAGAACTCTGGGAAATGTTGTTGAGACGCATCAGTCAGGAGACGATACAAGAACATCTCCAAGTTACTGAATGTCTCCTGGAGTCCAGTTAAATCCATCATTAAGAAATGGAAGGACTACGGAACATGATAGATCTGACCAGAGCAGGACCTCCTCAGAGACTGGAGCAAGAAGGAGACTAGTGAGGGAGGCCACCAAGACTCCTATGACTCCTCTGAAGGAGCTACAAGAAGGAGACTAGTGAAGGAGGCCACCAAGACACCTACGACTCCTCTGAAGGAGCTACAAGAAGGAGACTAGTGAAGGAGGCCACCGAGACACCTAGGACTCCTCTGAAGGAGTTACAAACTTCAGCAGAAGTCAGCTGGAAGAAGCTTCTTTGGTTTGACGAAACCAAAATGGAACCTTTTGTTTTGTTTTGTTGGACACCAAACACTGCACATCATCACAAACACACCATTTGCAGTGTGAAGCACGGTGGTGGCAGCATCATGATGAAGCACGGTGGTGGCAGCATCATGATGTGGGGATCTTCTCAGCAGCAGCCCTGGAAGGCTTGTGAAGGTAGAGGGTGAATGAATACAGCAAAGTATAGAGAAATCTTTTAGGACATCCTGAGGCAGTCTGCAGATGAGCTGAAGCAAACAGCCAAAGCTCCACAGAAATGGTTCAAAGACAACAAGGGGAAGTTCTGGAGGTCCAGTCAGAGTCCAGAGCTCAGTCCAACTGAGAATTTTGTGTCTGGTCATTAAAATGGCTGAACAATCCTGATTCCTGTGTCACCTGACTAAGATAAGAAAAATGAGGTGAAACTGCAGCGTCCAGATGTTCAGGCTGACTGAGACCAACACAGACTCTTGCTGTAACAGATGTGCATCTGCTAAATACAGACTTGAAAGGGGTGAACACTTACGTCATCACTTATTGTACATTAAATGATTTAATTAACTGACATTGCTTTGTAGGAATTTGTTTTCACAGAGTCTTTTCTGTTCATTCTTGTCCAATCAAATTCACTGTGACTCAATGCTGAAGGCAATAAAATAGAAACACTTCCTTTATAAGCACTGCATGTGATTCTTCCTTCATCTGCAGCAATGTGCATTTTTCATGTTCAACCTTTAACACGGAGTGAAAACTGTTGAGCGAGTTGTGTGCGTGCATGTGTGGGTGAAAGAGCACAAACCAAAGCTCATCTTTCTGTCACTGCTTCCTGTCCTTTGAAATGAACGAAGCATAATCCTCCTGATAGCAAAAGCTAAAATAAACGCCACACAAATGTCCAAAGGAAACGCTGACTTTGTAGTTCAGAGTTCAGTGTAGAAGGGGAGGGAGGGAGGGAGGCTGCAGCTGAATGAGTCCACACAAACAGAGGGATGTAGAAAGAGTTACCTCGACTGATTCGCTGCTTCTCCCCGGACAGGATCCCCGGAGTGTCGATCACGCTGATGCTCTCCAGCACCGGGTTGGGAAGCTGAGCGCACACAAACCTGCACGTGGACAGAAGTGTAAAACGTTTTAACAACAAACAGCGGCTCTGCCCTCCCCGCCTCGCTCTCCCAGCTGAACAAACAGCGACAGGTTAGCGGTCGTCCTCGCTGTGAACCCTCTAATCCTAACCGCCGGCACTCGCGGCGAGGACGTTGCTGCAGGAGTTGGCCTTTTTCTGGAAGCATGACTGTGCAGAGATGCCTGGCCGTGTCACACACACTCGGCCGCTAACAGAGGAAAGCCTGAGCAGCGAGCAGAGGGAAATTCAATCACGCAGGAATGTCGAGTCGCGGTGTGGATTCTCACTCGTACTCTCTTTGCTCTTTCTTACCCGCTGCCTTCTTGAGCCTGTCCCTCTACGCTCACCTACTTCACCTCGGTATGAGCGAGCTCGGTCTGGGCGACACAAACATGTGCTGGAGAAAGACACTGCAGGAAAACAGCTTCTCTTGGTGGAGTCTGACCTTGTTGTCCATGTGGTGCTTTTTTATATGCTAGAAGACACATCATGACTGAAACACAGTGGCTATATGAAGGATTAACGCTTCTTTGAATTTAATTTGGCTTTTTGGACTATAAATGACAAAATAAAGACTCTTTCATGTCAAAGTGAGGACAGATTTCTGCACTAATTATAAATATAAGCGTATATAAGTTTTCACACGTTTCAAGTCAGTCTTTAGCAGATGCACCTTTGTTACAGCATTGATCCTGTGTTGGTCTCAATCAAAGACTAAACACCTGGATGCTAAAGTTTTACCACATTATTCTTTCTAAAACTGACCGAGCTCTTTTCAAGTCCAAACACAAATTCTCAGTTAGATTGATGCCTGGGCTCTGACTCGGCTACTTCAAAACAATCCCCTTGTCGTTTTTCAACTGTTTCTGTGTAGCTTTGACTGTTTGGTTGATGCCTTGCAGACTGCATCAGGTTGTCCTCCAGGTCTTCTCTACACTTTGCAGCATTCATTTTACCCTCTACTGCTACAAGCCTTCCAGGACCTGCTGCTGAGAAACATTACCACATCATGATGCTGCCACCACCGTGCTTCACGTCATGATGCTGCCACCACCGTGCTTCACGTCATGATGCTGCCACCACCGTGCTTCACGTCATGATGCTGCCACCACCGTGCTTCACGGTGAGGATGGTGTGTTGGTGATGATGTGCAGTGTTGGCCTAACATAGCATCTAGTCTAATGGCCACAAAGCTCCATTCTGGTCTCCTCAGACCAAACAAACGTCTTCCGGTGACTTCAGAGTCTCCACATGTCTTCTGGTGAACTCTGGTCCAGATTTAATTTGAGCTTTTTCCAACAGTGTCTTTCTCTTTGTCTCCCATAAAGCTTTGACTGATGACGAACACACAACAATTGTATGAACAGTCTCCAACATCTCAGCTGCTGAAGCTGGAACCTCCTTCAGAGGAGTCCTAGGTGTCTTGGTGGCCTCCATCACTAGTCTCCTTCTAGTTACTCCTTCAGAGGAGTTCTAGGAGTCTTGGTGGCTCCGTTACTCGTCTCTTTTTGCTCGGTCACTCAGTTTTGGGTATTGACTCACCAGTTTCACTAACTTGTCGTTTCTAGCACTAATTAGTTTCACCTGTGTTGAATTAGTCGTTTTAAAGCAACTCATTTTTAATTAACATTACTTTGTAGAAAACTGTTTTCACTCTGACATGAAAGAGGCTTTTCCTTTAATCATGAATAAATGCTGAAAGCAATAAAAGCAGATAAGTTCAATCGAGCTGACTACTATACGCACTTTAAGTATGGGGACTTTTACATCAGTCTTTTTCCAGCAGCATCGCCCAGCCATAGTATAAAACGCTATACTTTACACTGCTCACATCTCCAAAAACACCTGCTAACATCTGCCTTTGGTGCATTTAACTGAGATGTCTCTGGGCCTCTACCTGTTGAGAAAAGCGTTTCCGAACGCGTTCAGCTTCCTGAAGGGCTTCTTGGGGTCGACCACCAGAGCGTTGCCGGGGATCACTCCTTCGGTGTCGCCGTGCATCACCGCGATGAAGGAATCCGTGGTGGGCTCGGGGCCGATTCGCATTCCTGGAAAGTCCTGCTCCAACAGGTAGCTGCAGGTGAGATGGAAGGAGGTGGCGTCAAGACCAAACAAGATAAAAGGATGATCAGGTAAACGCCATGTGAGAATAACTCAACCGTATATAAAAACCCATTTGGTATGCCGGAGTAATCCTCCAGATCAAGTTACCGGAGACAAAGAACAATGGTGTGGAGTGTTTTATGTGATATAAGCCCACTGAAATGATCATTATATTCATTTTTAAGCATCTGTACGAGTTCACTTTATGAGAATACAATGTACTAGTGCTAAATCTGCAGCCTCCAGTCTGACATACATACTTCATGCTTTTCCATTACAGCTATGCTGAAGAGGAACTGGTCCGTATGGTGAGACAAAGTTCAAAAATAACCAGAAAACCGGTCTGCCTTCAATTAGGTGCTGCTGGAACAGAGATTAGGGGAGTTTTACATGATCGTGGGCTGGACGGCTGCCACGCGCCAGCAACAGAAGAATCAGATCTGCTGCAGACCACATGGACACAGAAAAGGCCTTCAGGAGGGACGTCCAGTGACCAGGTGAGACCAAGATGGAGGACACTCAGGTAAAGACTCCTGAACACAGGCAGGTTCTTACTGTGAGTGAGCAAAGTATGAGCTATCATGCATATTTTCAATGACAGATTTTTGTATTTTTGTGTATTTTTCACATATTTAAAGTGGAAAAAAGTCATTAAAATCACAGTTTATCAGTATTTTAGAATCTGATGACAGTTTGTGTGTTTGTTCAGATTAACTTCGGTTTTGAGGGTGAAACAGAGAGTTCAGCTACTTTTAGTCATTTTAATATAATAAAACATACACATCCATGGATATTTAACGTCACACAGAAAGTTTTGTCGCCACCAACGTAACCAACAGATGCTCCTGTTTGCCGTACAGTCCCTGGAGACAGCTCGGTAATCTGTGCAAGTAAATGGATTTTTGGCATTTTTTTTTGCTCCTTAAAACTTTTCAGTTGCACACTTTTTCTTTTTACAGAATCTGCTGCAAACTGCTTATTTTTGTTGATTTTTTTTAAAAACGAGACACGAAGAATAAAGTGATTTTGATAAAATATCTCGATTTTAAGCTTAGATTTGGTTATTTTACTGACAAAACTGCACGTCAGGTCTGACAAATGTTGTTTTTTAAAATATTTTTTGCTAATTTTTTAACAATAACGTGTCTTTTGCACCTGGCGGCGGGTTTTCCGGCTTCAGAGGGTTAAATCAATGAAAACACATTTAAATCAAAGATGTTTGCAGCCTTCACGTTGAAATAACAGAAGCAGCAGCTGTCTGTGGTTTTGTGCGACGTTAGTGATAGTAAACATCTGTTCTAACTTGAATATTAGTGAATATGCTTCTCAAACATGTCAAACTCCTCTTTTAAGAATAGCAGTTTTTAGTCAGTTTAAAGCTGAGAATGTGTCAGAAGTGACTCGTGCTAAATAACGAACTGCACAAAGTGGACGTAATGACGAATAAAGACTGATTTAATATTGTTATGCTGACGTTTCCAAAGTCCCAAACAGACAATGTGCAGACTGGACGAACTCGACGCTGCTCTTCATCTTCTGAGAGCGTAAACGGTTAAACACACGACCCTGCCGGAGGCTTGTTTGCTCACAGACGATCAAAAACAGCTGACAAAGGTTTGGGGACAGGAACACGCACTTCTATACGTCCTGCAACATAAAAATTAGTTCTGCTGCAGAAACTATTCCGACTTTATCTCCACCAGCTGACAGGCGTGAAGGTTTGAACCCTCAGCTGCCGACTCGGTGACATCACACGAGCCTCAAATGAAGATGGGTGCGTTTTCCACAACCCCGACGGTGTAAAAGCAGATTTAAAAGGCGGAGATTTACGGCTGGAGTTTAAACGGCGAGCGTGGGATGTTAACCGGCAGCAGATGTACGGATGGTTCCACCTCGGCGGTGCCTGGTGGAGCCGTCTCTCTGCACAGCGGTCTGTTCAGTGGGAGCTGTAGCGCCGGTGCAGGGGTCGGGCGACGCTCATGCAGGAGACTGCATGTTTGAAATGGCAGATACAGCGCAGGTGTGTGCAGCTCGGGTCATGTTGGTCTGCTTTCATGAGGTTTAAAGCTCTGGAGCTTCTTCTTTCCAATCAGATTAAAGCACGAGAAAATGTGTTCGGTCACCTTGAAGGAAAACTTATATTCTGATAATGACGCGTTTTTTTGGCAACCGGCAGGAAAATCAATAAATTCATCCCAAAACTGCTCCAGGCTCAGATTGCTGATCTCTGACTGTATTACCCTCCATCAGCACCTCCTCTCTCTCTCTGTTCGCTGCCAGTCGGATATTCATTTACAGTTTTCGTATTTCATATCAAAGCAAATATGATTTTAAACCTGCAGGATGCAACTTTTGTCTCCACCTTCTCACAGTATTTTCTTTTTCAGACTGCATTCCTTCCTCAGAGGTTGATTTTGTTCTCATCTGCAGCCTCAGAAACTTTTCTTAGACGCTTCTTCGGTTCTTCCTCCATAGACTCCATCACACTCACAGCTGCAGCTACTCCATCACTATGATGGTACCACCAAGTTTATGGTTCTGAACCCCAAAACCTGCTGGTGGATTTTTAAAAATCACCAAAAACACGAAGTCAGAAGTTGTGAAAAGAAAAGAAATTGTTGCAATTGTTGCTGATGGTGGAACATCTTTCTACATCTGATGGTGGAACATCTTTCTACAT
>NW_007578979.1:167966-183334 GCF_000690725.1 Stegastes partitus
GAGAGGCTGTGAATGGGTAAACATCTATGGTCTGTGGTGTCTCCACTGTTCTACGTGTTGGGAACATCTGTGGATATTTATGTCATTCTGAGTTCTCTCTCCTCCTTCATTCTGCGTCCACAGAGCTGCAGGACTTCATGTTGCAGTGATAAATGAAGCCACAGTGAAGAAAAATGTGACAGGAGCTTAAAAAGCGCTCAGAAACAGCTGCTTGGAGTTCAAAGGGTTAATCTGCTCAAAATAGAAAAAACTTTTTAAAAGCAACGAGGTTTCTTCAGGTCAAGTGAATGTATTCATATAGCTGGATATAAAGAGGAGTCTCTGTTGGTTACGTGATTGGTTTATATGAAGATAAACTAAATTAATGTGCATACTTTAATATACTGAAATGACTAAACTCAGTTAAACTTTGTGTTTCATCTTAGTGCACAAACTGTCATCAGATTCTGAAATATTGGTGCAAAAAAGTCATTTTTTCAGTTTGAATTTTGGAAAAATAAAAGAAAGAAATGCAGAATTCTGTAACTGGAAACTAGTTCAAACTTTGCTTGTGTGTCGCTCAGTAAAAAATGAGTCCATAGTGGTGAAAACAAAAAACTAACAGAAGCTGCTGCTTGGGAGTTCAGAGCGTTAAAATGTTCAAAAATCCAAAAAGTTTGACAACAGCAAGACTTCTGCACTTATTTCTCAAGAATTTTATATCTATAGCTGGATATAAGGAGGAGTCTCTGTTGGATATGTGATTAGTTTATATGATAATAAACATTTAATAACTAAATTAATGTACATATTATATTATATTAAAATGACTAAACTCAACTAAACTGTGTGTTTGAGCCTCAAAACTTCATTTAATCTTAATAATGCACAAACTGACATCAGACTCTGAAATGTTGGTGCAAAAACATCCTTTTTTTTAAGTTTAAATCAGTGAAAAAATGCAGAAATCTGTGCTTTCAAATAACCAAAATAGTTCAAACTGCTTGTGTGTCGCACAGAGAAACATTTTATCTTATTAATACGCAAACTGTCGTCAGATTCAGAAATATTGGTGCAAAAATGTCTTTTTTTTCAGTTTGAATCGGTGAAAAAAATGCAGAAATCTGTGCTTTCAAATACCCAAAATAGTTCCGACTGTGCTTGTGTGTCACTCAGCAGAAGATGAATGAAGCGTCTGCCGGGATGTCAGAGGATTATTCAGCATCGACTGTAACAGACCGACTTCTATTGTGACTCCTTCCTCTGAACAAACGCGTCAGCTGAGTGGAAACAGGCCCTTCCTTGTAGTTAGGTGAGCTTATTACAAACCGTTTGTACATTCTGCACGTGGCCGCTACAATGCTGCAGGTCGCCGGCTGACCGGGCGTGCTGCCGTCAGTCAGAGCCACGAGGAGGAGGAGGAGGAGGAGGATGTGTCGGCTCTTATGGCAGGAAGTCACTAACAGCATCCTCTCTCCGGCTTTCAAAGGCTTCGCTCGCTAATTGCCCTCCGTCCACAAGAACCGTGGGGTTTAAAGCCACTCGGCACTCGGCTGCTAACGCCGTCACTGACGCCAGCTCTGGAGGAAAAACTCAACACAAGTCGGAATAATTTGGCTTAAAGGGGAGTTTTTGTGCTTCATGTGATGTCATCTGTGTCCAAATAACTCAGAAACCAACAAACATCATAGCAAAGCTTCACCTGTTCCTGCTGTTGTGTTGTGTATTTATGTGTATTTCTTGTTTATTTTTAGAGTTTTTAACCAATATTCTCCATATTTACGCCCTTTTCTGCTGTAACTCTGCAAATTTCCCCACTGTGGGTGTAATTAAGGATTAATTGATTCCTCGTCCCTCCTATAGGCTGCTCATTATTTCTTTTCTTACACTGACTGTGCTATAAATTGATGCACAGAAGGCACAAACTGCTGCATAAAAACTCTCTGAACCCTCACATCCAGCGTGATGAGGAAACATGGGCAGATACAGGTTTTAATTAAAGGAACAGGAGAACGCCCGTGTTCACGTTCTCCATGACGTGAAGAGCTTCAGGGCGGGACGGCAGAATCACAACAACGCCGACAACAACTGGCCAATAAACGACCTTTATGAAGGACTTTTTAAGGTGGAATTTATCTTCAAATGGTGGAACTGTTGGTTTGGAATTAACGGAGAAGAAAAGTCTTTGAATTTCAGCTTTAAAACATGTTTTTTGTTATTCGCGAGAAACTTTGCATTCTACATGAAAAAGACTTAAATCTACTTAAAACATCGTTTTCTGCTAAAATTAAAGATTTAAAGTCGGCGTTTATGTAGAAAACATACATTTGCTCGTGTTGTAGGTGCAAATTTTCTTTGCATCCTGTGAGATAATCTACTTCAGAAACACTCTTTTCTGCTCACATGAAAGATTCCAGTTAGTGTTTATGGAAAAAGCCGAATTAATCAGTGTTGAAAATGTAAATAACAGAACTAGTTTTTTATTTCTAAACGTCAAAATTTTCCGTTTTGCTTTTTTCTTCTTGTGTTTTTTGTGCAAACTCGTACTTTTGGCACTTTTTTGGTTAATTATTCAGTTTTTATTGTTTATTACTCGTGTTGTAACTTCTGTTGTACAGCTTTATATAAAAAATGACACGTGTGCATATTTATTTTGTATTTTTGATTGGATTTGAACCCAATAAGCCTGATTCAACCTGGACCCAAACACCCCTCCTACAGCTTATTGATATTTCTATTTATTTTATACTGTACGTAGACTTTTTAATACTCTTTTACAGTTACAAACATCAGCCAATTTGCACCTTTATTGTAAGTATCAGTAGTTTTTGCACCTTTCTTTCTTCAACTAGCTCGATTTGCATGTTAATTACACCTTCTTTGCACATTGTTCGTTGTTAGATATTTGGAATTTCAATCTAAGAAACATCTAAAAAAAGCTGTTGTGGTGATTTCACTGATATTAAAGTAGCTCGGAGTCTGTTTCTTCACCGCTAATTAAGCTTAAATTGCTTTTTTCTCGGTCTAAAGTGCAGAAGCAAACTCCCGCCACACCCTGAAGCAGCATCAGTGTGCATGAAGTCAGAGAAGCTGCAGTGATGCAACTAACGCAACAAGTCTGCCTGTGTGGGTGTTTGGTCGTGTGTCAGATAAACTTGTTACAGATGTGTTACAGCTGTCAGAGGTGCGGCTGCTGCGGGAGTCGGTTTGGGCGTGTCGGCTTCTCCCTCGCTATCTCCCCGGCCTCGTCCCATGTCGTGTGTTTCTGGTGTCTGCGGGTTCCTCACCGTATGAAGCTGGTCTTGCCGGTGGAGTACTGGCCCACCAGCAGCACCATGGGCTTGTTGTCAAAGTCTGCGTCCTCCAGCGCCGGGGAGTGGAACTCGTGGAACTTGTAGCTCTCCTCCAGGGGCAGCAGCTTGGTCTTGTAGAGCTTCTTGAGGCCTTCGCTGACCGTCTGGAACACCTCCGGCTCCTTCTTCCTGCGGTCGTCGGTTCCCAGCCAGCTGAACATGATGGAGCAGGTCGACCTCCAGCAGGGGGTGAATTAGCAAAAAAAATTAAAATAAAAATAAAAAATGCAGTTTGCTGATGAGCCTACTGACCACTGAATGGGATTTCTAGTTTGAATCTCAAAGTGAGATTTTCCCACGTATATGATGGAAATGCAGTTTTCTGCAGGTTGATTTTAATGGAAATCAATATAAAAATCCAGAAAATAGCTTCTATGTCACATTAACTGCATGAAAATATGCACAAAAATGAAATATCAGCCTGTCCTCCTGCACTGGGTTCTGTTGTTCAGGTTCTGTTTAACAATTAGTCCGTGCAAATGTCTAATTAACTAAAAAAAACACACACACAGTCTGAGAAATCCACCTGATCCAGACAGCTGATAATTAGAATTATAATAATAATCAAACAGCGACTAGAAAGGCTGCATTCAGTCCTGCACTTTGTTCCAACAGTGGAGAAAATCCTAAAGCATCAGGCTCCACATCAGCGGATCCACCGGAGCGCAGGAATCCGCAGATGATGCACCGAGCTGCGGGTCACGGTTCCGTTATTGATCCGCTGCTCTGCGCAGGAAAAAAAAAAAAAAAACAAGTCAAGAAGCTGCGCAGAATAAAAACAACAACAACAACAGCGGGGTTCGGTGCCGCAGACGGACGGTGGCGGCGGTGTCACGGCTCGGTGCTGGATGTCGAGCAGCTGCTGTCCTGCGGCTCCATTTAAACGCCGAGTCGAAGGAAACCCGAACCCCGCCGGAAGTGCCCAACGCCTGGCAGCCCGACCCTCCGAGGCCCCGCCCCGCCGGTGGAGCTGAAGCCGGGCCGGGAGACGCCATGTTGGGGGAGGAGGCGGCGGAGGAGCCGCGGTCCAATCAGACTGCGCCACCTACAGGTCAGAGATGTTCCTGGAGATGGACTCTGAAGGTTCTAACGCTGGAGAACATCACTTACAAGTTCTGTTTTAGTTTAAAGCAAATGTTCAAATAACGTTTTAGGAATATTTGAATTTTCCTATAATGTTCCTATAAAGTTAATATAATGTTTATTTACCAACATTCAGAGGATGTTGTCAGGACCAGTTAATGTTCTGTCAGAACAAAGAAGGAACGTTCTCAAACCAGCATTAAACGTTTAAGGGATGATTTTTATTCCTGTGATTTAATGAACTAAACAAGGTGGAACATTCTGTCTGCAGTGTTCTGATGATGTTTCAGGGATGTTGTTGAGAGAACACATTATAGAACGTTTTCCTATAAAACATTCCCACAATGTCCCATGATAACAAAGAAGGAACGTTCTCAACCCAGCATTCAAACGATATTTTCTCGGTGTCGAATGATTTTTATATGACGTTCCTGTAATGTGATGTAATAACTAAGGTGGAACATTTTGGTTTGAGGATGTTTTGGGGATGTTCTTCAGGGAACGCTGTAAACAATGTTCTTCTATAAAACCTTCTTTCAATATTCCATGATAATAAAGGAAGAACATTCTCACTTCAATGTTAAAAAAATGTTTTCCAGATGTTATCAAGGCCTCAGAAAACAGAATATTTATATACAGAATGTTTCATAACGTTCCTGTAATATGATAATATTCAAGACATTATAGAACGTTCTTCTTTAAAAGTGTCTCCATGGTGATTTAAAAAAAAAAAAAATAAAGACAGGAGGAACGTTCCCAAACTCAACTAAACTTGAACTAATATTCAAAAACAGTTTTCCAGATGTTCTCAAGGCCTCAGATGGTTTTTATAAAACATTCCTGAAGTGTTTGGGGTTTTTTTGTAATGCAGAACGTTTTATAACGTTTCTGTAATTTGATGTATTGAAGGTGGAACATTTAGTCTTTTTACTGAGGAAACACAGAGAGAGTGAATCATCCATCCATCCATCATCTATGCACCGCTTAATCCTCATTAGGGTCATGGGGGGCTGGAGTCTATCCCAGACCCTGACTCAGGGTGAAGGCAGGTTCACCTGGACAGGTAACCAGTCTATCACAGGGCTACACTTAGAGACAGACAACCAAGCACACTCACATTCNTTTCCTATAATGTTCCTATAAAGTTAATATAATGTTTATTTACCAACATTCAGGGGATGTTGTCAGGAACAGTTTATGTTCTGTCCTAACAAAGAAGGAACGTTCTCAAACCAGCATTAAACGTTTAAGGGATGATTTTTATTCCTGTAATTTAATGAACGAAAAAAGTGGAACATTCTGGCTGCAGTGTTCTGATGATGTTTCAGGGATGTTGTTGCGAGAACACATTATAGAACGTTTTCCTATAAAACATTCCCACAATGTTCCATGATAACAAAGAAGGAACGTTCTCAACCCAGCATTCAAACGATATTTTCTAGGCGTCAAATGAATTTTATACGACGTTCCTGTAATGTGATGTAATAACTAAGGTGGAACATTTTGGCAACAATGGTTTGAGGATGATTTGGGGATGTTCTTCAGGGAACGCTGAATACAATGTTCTTCTATAAAACCTTCCATGATAATAGAGGAAGAACATTCTCACTTCAATGTTAAAAAAATGTTTTCCAGATGTTATCGAGGCCTCAGACAACAGAATATTTATATACAGAACGTTTCATAACGTTCCTGTAATATGATAATATTCAAGACATTATAGAACGTTCTTCTTTAAAAGTGTTTCCACAGTGATTAAAAAAAAAAAAAAAAAAGACAGGAGGAACGTTCCCAAACTCAACTAAACTTGAACCAATATTCAAAAACAGTTTTCCAGATGTTCTCAAGGCCTCAGATGATATTTGTGAGACATTCCTGAAGTGTTTTGGGTTTTTTTGTTATGCATAACGTTTTATGACATTTATGTAATTTGATGTATTAAAGGTGGAACATTTAGTCTTTTTACTGAGGAAACACAGAGAGACAATTTACAGTCACCAATTAACCTCAGCATGTTTCTGGACTGTGGGAGGAAGCCGGAGAACCCGGAGAGAACCCACGCTGCACGGGGAGAACATGGAGACTCCACAGAAAGATCCCGGGTGTCCTCACCGGGACGCTGCTCACCACCGAGCCACCTGCAGCCCCGAGAGTGAATCAGTGAACTTTTATTTACATCACACAGGTGAGCCGTCACACCTAGGATTGTTAGTTGCTTCCAGCTGTTTCCTCTGATTCACAAGAGACTTGAGGGCATTTACACACAATTACAGTAACTTCATTAATTAGTTTTAATTATAAATGATCCCCGACATGGAGACAGGATGAATCGCGCTCTAAAAGCAGGTCGCATCGTGAACTTCTCCTCACCTCCAGTTCCATGTTTACCGTTGACGTTTTCCACAAAGTCATCCAGAAGTCACTCAAATCTGACTCACATGTGAAAATATGACTTTGCTGCAAGGTTAACTACAACTGTTTACCAGGAAGGTATTTACAGTAGCGAGCACTTTTACTCTGATTTACTACTATGGAATGAGCGTCCTTGTTGTTACTTGTGCTGTAAATTTCATTGCTGGTGTTTGCAGTGTGACCAGCAGGGGGCTCCAAAATCATTTTGTAAAGAGGTCGACGTCAGGAATAAAAGGTATTCGCGTATCTTCTTTCAAATATGTCAGTATTCTGAATACTTGCTGTGTAAAAGCAGAAACCTGTCGTGAAAAAAAGAAAACACGGGAAACAGAATAAGCCTTTTACTTAAAAACACACCAGAAACAAGGAGATGCAACACATTCAGTTTTATATGTATACAGTAATTCTGTTGTGCAACAAGCAAAACTGGTAAATATCTATATTAATATGAGTGTTTCCAAAGAGTTTAACTTCATTCACTGCATCGAATGAATCATCACATCACGTGAAACCAAATGAGTCTCATAATTCCACCTTAAGACAGTCAAAGGTTTCCAGTTTACAAGGAGGCAGTTGCACCCGGTGACATTTTAATGCCCTTATAACGTGTCATTTTGAATCATAACTTCACAAAAGGACAGAACGGTAAACAGAGATATAAGAAAGAGGAACAAGATTACCAAAAGTACACGACAGTTTCCTTCATTTTCACACGTGTAATAAAACTTGCGCAGGTTTCATCCGAGAGACAAACAAGGAGGTACGAAAGTGCAGCGGAAAGTTTTCACCCTGCTGTAGTCGTCACATAATTTAATGGTTATTATAATCCTGTTCGTGTCGGTGGAATGCAGAAGTCACGGTAGCAAATAACGACGTCTGACATCTTGCAAATGACACACGATAAATTATGTTCACACGCGTCTCAGCCAGCTCAAATAAAAGCAAACAAACAACATGTGAACGCAGACAAACAAGACGACAGAGGGGGTAATTGATGGTTTCAATAAATCATGCTTTCAGATTGACCCGCTTAGAGGAAGTCGATGCATACTGCCAGTGAGTTAATAAAACACACATATATGGAGAATATGTAGGAATAAAGGAGCATAAAGTGCTATTGTTGTGTCAGTCTCAGTAGATTTGTGAAGCAGCGCCTCCTCCTCCTCGTGTTGACTAATTTGCTGAAAACTAAAGACTTCCCCTCTATAGATGTATTTTTACTTTAGGCAGTTTTGTTGGAGCAACCAGACGAGATGGCAAACCTCCACAAAGGGTTGACAGAAAATCCCATAGTTCTGGCGCGTAAATTGTTCATTTTTTTATGTTGATTTCTCATCAACGTGAGATGCATTTTTTTCGTGGTTATTTGGCTTTTTTAGAAATACTTGAATATCTGTAAGAATCCTCCGAGCGGCGATAAACCTGTTAAATGTCTGTGTAACTGAACTCTTGAGTTTAAATGACGAGTAAAAACTGTTTGAATCGTGTTACATTAGTCGATATAACCCTACAGGTACAAAGCGACAATGCGAATGGAGAGCAGCATTTGCTGCAGGATGTGGCTAAAATGTTTAAATATCTCCCTATTGACAATTTCCAAATCAGAAAGAAACAGAAGTAGAAGTTTTGCAATCATCAGCGATCACGGAGGCTCTCATAGGAATGAATGGTGTTCTGGTTTAGTCGTATACGAACTCTGAGCTATGCGCAAACCAGGTGTTAGACTGCACCAAAGCATCATGGTCCGCCATCTCGTCTGCAAGCAGGTGCTCTGGGGTTGTTACTAAATATTATTTCGATTAGTTTTAAGTTTTAAAATCTACTACAATGTTTGTTACACCACATTTAGTCAACTATAAAACCTGTCTTGATATTACAAATCCCCCTCGACTGTCTAACAGAGAATCTTCAGTGGAGACATTTAGTATGTAAATGTATTTGCATAAATAACTGCTTTTAGGAGTAAATATATCCTTACTGACATTTTAATAAACATGTGTGACTATCAAGGTAAAAAAAATATGGGTTGTATCTGACTTTTCTGACTTCTTTCCATTAAAAGTTCTTGCTATTATGTCGGCCACTTTGCATGTAAAGACAGCAGCAGTTCCCAGCGTCTCCACCTATCATATGACATTTACATAGAAGCCCAGCATGTCCTCATTAAAACACAATAGAGACTGTTAGAATAAAAGAGTAAAATAAGATGCATGTGAACAAAAAGTCCACCACAGACGATACAGTCAACAGGCACAAAGGTACAGTCCCCATTCCTCCCATCGTCACTATTTATAGTAGATTATAATGACTGCTGTTATCACAGACAGAGAAAATGAGGAATTATCGTCATCGTGATCAAACAAACTCTGTCCCAGTGTCTCATGTGGCGAGACTGACAATAAATCACAATTACCCGCAACTTCTGCTGCTGGTGAACAACCAAATAAACACGGATAGGCAGTGTACAGCCATGTAATAAATACAGTACGCTGTGGTCACATGGCCGCAAACTGCAACACGATAAGAAAATACCCAAGTAAAACTTCCTTTATGGGCTTTTTTGTGTTAAATTACCAGACCACAGTAAGTCCACAACAAATGTATAAGCATGATCAAAAAGTTCCAAGACTGTTTACGTCGCATCATGTGCGAACAGAAACTAGAGTCAACGGAACAAACGACGATGCAGCATCAACAACAGGACGTTTTCTCAACATAACCGAGTAGCCTGGGTGCCGAAACTTAAACAGACACAGGCTAAACACGTTAGTTAACACCAGCTGTGAACTGTTAAAATGCAGCTTAAGGGAAAAAATAAAACTTGTATTATAGTCCGAGATGGGAGTTAGGTCTCCGTTTGGGAAGGGCAAGTTGGTGGTCCATCACCATTCAGAGCCAACTAGAAGGTGGAAGAGATCCCTACCGGTCCGTTTGTATGGGAAGGATGTGTGATAGCAACCATTTAGTGGGTTGGTAACATCCAATATTGGTGCAAGAGGTGGGTTTGAAGTTGTTTTCTAGACTTTCAAGTGCTGAATTTGTCCCCCAGAGTCGGCCTGTCCGTGCAGAGTAACATCTGGAGGTGTCTGACGGGGTACACTTGGTGCAAACAACCTAAACTGTGGCGCAATGGCATGTGGATGTTCCAACATGGTTCCGATGGCATTTGGATGTTTTTGGCCACAACAGCACAATCGTTGCTCTTCACCAAAGTTCAAGTCCAAAGTTGTAATTCTACACCGAGGTCCATTCTGGATGCATCCAGACAACCCCCAAAGAAGGGATGGATGAACGGAAGAAAACGGATGGATGGACTTCCAGTGTTCCAGGAGAACCGGGAGCAGAGTATCGCTGCTACTTGACTACTTCAGCAGGGATGGTGGCCAAATTGAAGTCAAGGGTAGTTTGGGATTTTTATTAGCGCAGTCTTGGAACTTTTTGATCGAACCTTGACATTATTTAATGACAATTCTGGAAAGCCACGTGTCACACAGCGGTCCAAAATCGTCCGTTTTGTTTGGCAGACTTGATGGTCAGAAAAATACAAGAGAATAACACAAATAATATTTTTCTTAAAATTAAACTGAACACATAGTTTCCTTCAGAGTTGATCAAAGTGTGATTTCTTCATATGTATTTACAGTACGTTGATTACAGTCATTAGTTAATCAGTACACTGTCGACCACGACGAAAGCAGCAACATTCACGGACATAAAAGTAACGCAGCTTCAGTACGAAGTGCTCCCACAAGATTGATATTATCACATACTTATTTCTACTAAGTTTTTTCAGTAAATATGTTGATGAATATCATCTACTGATCCATAGAGATCGTCAAGTTCCATTTGGTCAAAATATCATCCACCTCCCACCTGGTTGCCCTGACTTTCTCCAATTGTCTTTGTGCCTCTTCTTCCTCAGAAGCTTGTCTGACAAACACGTTCTCCAACTTCAGCTCGCCCTTCATCACGTATGCCTCCTCATCCTCACCTCCCATCATGTCCGGCCTCCCTCTATATGGGAGCATCAACCCTCTGCCTCCACCGAACTCCGGCAGCACTAGTTTTCTGGTCTCGGGATCCCAGTTAACACAGATAGCTCCCTGCTCCTCCTCCTCCTCACCATCATCATCATGATAATCATCATGCGGGGCTGCTGCCGGCCTCACAATACCGTAATCATCTGGCAGCAAATCAGACTGATCAGAACGGGGCGTGTTTTGGACGTTCTGGGAGGCATAACCAGAGAGAAGAGGCACGTTCTCGTCTTTATCAACCTCTTTTTTCCAATCTGCTCTTACTCTCATCTCCTCATGAATTGTTTCCTCCCATCCTACCTCCTTCTTCAGGTTTAGAGGAACACCAAGGAGACCAGTTTGCTGGTTTTTGTTTATGAACAAACCTGGAAGCTCCACCTTTCTGTTGACTTCTGATGTCTGGCTCAGATTCACCTGTGACCATGCATGAACCTGCCCAGGTGTGCTCACCTCTGTCATGTGGATTGGTTTGCATGTGTGGGCTGATCTTGCCTGAGGAGCATAACCTCCGGCAGAGTGATCATCCTCCTTCGTCTTGTCTTCACCTCCCCGATGACTCCCGCCGTCTCCTTCGTCACATCTCCTATCGTTGATTTTAGGTGCCGGACTAACAAATCCGTAGTCGACCGACGAGTCATCCCAGTGTTCGCCAAGCAGTGGAGGTGTCTCGGCCCCCTGAGGGAAGTAGCTGGGTGGAGGAGCTGCACCTGTGATGCGTAGCTGTGGTTTGGACGGGTTTGATGTGGCGACGCGAGCTTCCGATAGCGAGTCGTTGTTGATGACGCTGATCAGGATGACGTTGAGCTTCTCGGGAGGGCACGCGAGAGGCGGCGGGTGGAAAGACGGTGGGTTCTGGAGGAGGAAAAGACTGATTATTAGCTTTGGAAACATTTCTGAGATTAATATGACTTGTACATTGGTTCTTGTCACACATTGGTCACTAAAATCAAACCTGTGGGTCCCAACAATAATGTTACTCTGAACTCCAAGTAGTTTCTGGGCGTTTTCTGGTCCTTTCAAGAAACTTGAATTTCTTTGGTTGTTTGCTTTACAAAAATTGAAATAACCTGGTATCAATAGCGTTAAAAAAAAAAAAGTCATAGGTGTCACCAATGCTGTAAAAAAGGTGGCTCTACATGTTATTAATATTTAGCTATTTTACATTTTTGGAACCTCTACAAATCTTTTCTCTCAACTCATCAGCTGTAGAAGATGTTTCACCGTGCTGAATGTATCTTGTAAGTCAATACTAGATCAAAATGACTCAAAATGGGTTTAAAATGACCATTTTTGAGTCTCTGCACATCAGCTGTAGAAAGATGTTCCACCATCAGATGTAGAAAGATGTTCCACCATCAGCTGGATGTATCTCCAACAATTGGCTCCTCTGTTCTCTGGTTCTGATCCATGCTGCATTTATTTATTGATCCAGTAGGTTGGATTTTCCTCTCAGTCTCTCTGGATGAAACACTGGCTACAATTCAGCCAAACAGTCCCTGAATTTTTGTCATGTGACTGTTGAGTTAGTTGAGTCAGTTATAACTTCTCGGCTCAGATTTTTATTTTTTTATTTTCACAGACTCAGATCCATGAGATCCAGATTCATGGACCATCGGAAAGTTGAAAATCTCATATTACTTTCTGTTTTTACAGTTTCTTGCTATTAAATAAAGCATTCCTTTAAAATCTGTTGCCGTTCATGTTGCAAAGTTCAATCCAGGCACAATAATAAGACAATAAGCTGTTTATGTCCAACCTGCTGAGCTCACATTCCAGATTAACATCATCTTATTTCACTTGCACGTGTTCTTGTTGAAGCTGAGTCACCCTGTCTTTAACTTGAATTGCTTTTTTAATTCTTATATTGCCTTTTTACCATTTTATTGCTCCTTCAACCTACTTTTATTTTATTTTTTTTTACGTCTGCATCTTCTGCTCATTTGTGTTTTTGCTCTGCTGTTCAGGTTTAAATGTAGTTAAACAGCCTGCATAGCTCGCATAGCATTTCACAGCCAAACAACAAGCGACGCAGGTTCGTCATTTAATTATCAGGGCGTGTGCACGTCTGAGAGTGTCGATGGTATTACCAGAATGTACGGGCTCTTCTGATCTTTTCCTGTCAGGTAGTGATGCAGCAGGTAGGCGGCCACCGCGATCAAACAGACGCACAAAGACGGAACGACGACACCCACAACCACCCACTGCATCTGCTCGATCACAGGGTCTGCATGGGACAGGAGGCGTCACATATAGAGTCACTTTCAACATTTCTAATGCATTGGCTGTAAACACTGTAGAGAAAAATCTGCAATCTTATGGAATCGTACCATTTTATTGGGCAGAATTGTATTTAAATATGTGAAAATATCATTAAAATTACAAAAGAAATCGACAGTAGGTTTACAGATCTAATGTAAAATGACAGAAAAGGTTGGATTTGATGTAAAGATGAACGTAAAAACTCATTAACCTAAAATTACCATAATATTACCATAACTATTATTATAAGTATTTGTAAAATAACGGTGGTTGTACTTCATTTACAAAGACAAATCCATTTATTTTAAGGGTTTTTGTACAATAATGATCTGTCAGTATAAAAGATTTCTAATATATTTTTATGTTGTCTGTAAAAACTCATATTAATCTTGATATCGTCTCATAATAAGAGTATTCTTGCAATTAGAAACCGAACTATAAATTTTACAGCAGTATTTAAAAAAAACATTCTGACACAGAAAATTATCAAATAAAGCCCAACTAATAAAGACATATTCATAGTCTGATCATTTGTAATATAACAGTATGCCACCATATTTATAGGTTATTTCACAGTTTCTATTCATAAATATGGTGCAATAAACATTTAAAAGCTAGAAGAATGGACAGTAAGGAAATATTAAGGCTTGGAATTGTATTGTAATCATGTCAAATTATGGTTATGTTTTGTTATTCTGCAGCCGTGTTTGATGCCTCGGCTGCTGGATGATTACTGTTTGTTGTTTTAACAGTGTGAGCACAGACAGTCAGCGAACTCAACACAAACACAACAAGGCGTCGCTCTTCAGCTTCTGTGTCATGTTTAATCACATTCCCGTCTTTCTACCTGCCAAACAGAAGTCGTGGTGTTACCTTTAGGCGTGGTTATGCAGTGCCTCGCCGAGGACTGGCACTGGATCGGCATGGACAGGAACGCGGACTGGGCCGAGAAGCAGTACTCGGTGCTGTAGTCCAGCAGCTGGTACCTGAGCGGACTGGCAGCCACCGAGAAGTGATGCTGCAAACACGTGGATCAGTCAGCAGTGACGTGGTGGAGGTTGTGTGTTTTATTTGCCAGAATTAGCTTACAGGGAATCCAAATGTTTTGGATTGTTGGGTGTTTCTGCCTTTGTGAAGCGCTATGAGATGACTTGTTGTTGTAAATATGCGCAATACAAATAGAATAGAATTGAAGTGAATTGAATTAATCCCTAGCATGTCCATGTCGGTATTAGCATAATCAGCATAATTAGCATTAATCACAATATAAGGAGGAAGTATGAGTCGATATATGACTAAAGAAGACAGTATTTCCTCACATTCCTCCAATGTTGGTCATGTATTTTTTAGCCATGGGAGGGACTTTAGCTGTACTTTGTTTGTACTCACCACCTGGTTGCGGTGGCTGTTTTGGATGGAGAGGTTGTAGGTCATCTGGGGGTACAGCGTTGCCATGGAAACCACCGGGGTGTGGTTGTTGGGCTGGAACCTCATCGGTCCCGTCAGGGTGACGATGACGCTGTTGTTCTTCAGTCTTTCCACAGAAACCAGCGGAGGGCCGAAGCTAGCTGGAAGAGTCGACAGAAAACATCTGGTAAATTTTTAATATTCTAAGTATAAATAATGATTCTGAGGAACAAAAAACTTTAAAAATGTGATGTATTTGCTTAATCTTGTTTCCCTTTCATTGGTTTGCCGATGCAAAATATGTCAGTTAACAGCAACATATTCAGTAAGTCCTCATTGTTGCAAAAATAGAATTGATTTTCTTTTATTTCTTCTGTATTTTACACAGACTAAATACAATATTAGTTCCAAATGACCCTCATTTCACTAAACTTATTCAAAATGGCAAAAAAAGAGTCTAAAATAACTTTAAACTTGTCTAAAATGTGTCTAAGCCGAGTTTGAAATTGTCCAGAATGACATAACTTGTTTAAAATGGCTTAAAAATGTTTTAAAGACTCAAAATGACTTGAAATGCATCCAATATGAGTAAAAACAAAAATGTCCAAAATGACCCCAAATGTTAAAAAAAAATAAGAAAACTTGAAATTTTTGTAATTTGAGTTTAAAATAGTCCAAAATGATATAATTTGTTCAAAATGGCATAAAAATGTTTAAAATGACCCCAAAACTTTTTCAAAATAACTTAAAATATGTCCAATATGAGTTAAAAATCTTTTGAAAATGACACCAAATTTTTTAAAAAGTGAGAAAATAAAGAAAGAAAAAAGAAAAAAAT
>NW_007578979.1:184379-218177 GCF_000690725.1 Stegastes partitus
TGTTCAGTATGACTTGAAATGTGTTCAAAGTGGCTCAAAACTTGTCCTAAGCAAGTTAAAAATGATCCAAAATGACAAAAGCTTGTCCAAATATAACCAGAGTGCTGCCAAGCAAGACTAGTGGGCTAGTGAAGTATGTTGAGCCTCACGTCAGAGTTTTCTGCGTTTTTAAGGAGTCTCTCTTTAGCCTGCTGGATCTCCACGGTAACTGGAGGTAACCTTGTGGTAAAAACTCAATCATTTGCTTTGACTTCACTTTGATTTGGCCAAAAATGAAAGCGACGTCCAGCGTTATGGGACAGCGTCGGGCCTAAACGTACTTCAGTCAGGTTTAAAGTTCAACAGCTTTAATGTGCGTCAGCACTTTTTTATCATCATAAACTTTTTATGCACCTGTTATCTCTGATGGGGTTTTATTCCAGCTCACTTGTTTCACTTTTACATCAACGTGAACGCCTGACTTAGAAGTAATCTGATTTAAGGTGATATAATTCAGAATCTTTTGGCACTTGAGTGATTTTTGCATCGCTTGTCTTTTAGTTTGACCCCTGAGGCGCCCACTCACACGGCGTATTCCACGGTGAAGTGCGTGTGCTCCGGTGCGCCGCCTGCTGGGAACCAGTGCAGCACATTCCTGAGATTCACGGAGGAGAAGCTCACGTTGACGGGACTCGGAGGAGAGGAGGAGACTGAGGAGAAGCACAACGAAACGTTCAGGTTGAGAAACAAGTCAACTGGTTTCAGTACTTGCACGTATTCCCCCTGTTCTGGTTCAGAGCGACACCTTTCACTTCCTCTTGTGTTTACAGCTCCGGTACCTTACATGGAACAAGCTGTAACTGACTAAACTCTGTCCCTCTGCACACACTCACAAACTTGTACTTTTGGCTTCTGGTAATAAATAATCCAACCAAATCATGTGAAGAGGAGTCATGAGGTTCTCTGAAATGGAAAGAAGACCCAAGCAGAGAACATGAAACTGTCTGTGTTGATCAGAGAATGACTGAAGCTACTGAACGTGACCTTGAACTCTAAACTTCAGCTTTAGTTTCATAATTTGCAGAGATCGACACATTGGAGCTGCAAAAAAACTTTATTTTAATTGTCAGAAAATGGTGAAAAATGTCTTGTTTTGCCCACAACCCCGTGCTTTTTAGTTTACTGTCGCAGAGGAGGAAAGAAAACAGCAAATATTCACATTTATGAAGCTGCAAACACACATTTTTGAGTGTTTTCCATTTAAAAAAATTACTCAAACTAATTAACCAATCATGATTAATTCAGCAGTTGACGAATAATCGATTAATCTTGCAGCTCTAACACGTTTAAACCCAAATGACACACAAACTTTGCTAGCTTACATTACCTAATATGAATATTGTAAAAGTCAAAGTCACTTTGTCGTCAGTTCTGCTACAGGTGTGCACATACAGAGAACTGAAACTGCATTTCTCTCAAACCCACATTTAAAAATATATATATATACTAAAAAAATATGTAAGCTAAACATATAATAGGTTAAAAAAATATACAATCTAAACGTGTAATAGGCTAAAAATCTAAATAAACACAAAAGAGAACAGAAGAATCTGCATAAGGCACATATATTTTACTATTATGTTCTGCAAACACCTATTTCCAGCCTGCACCAGATTATTCAGATGTTTTTTAAATATATTTGCATAAAGGTTAAAGTGCAGGTTGAAGTGATTTAATGCTGCTGGACTATGACAGTTTATTTAACCCTGTTCAGGACGTTCATGTTTCCATAAGCAGGAGGTCTGTTAGACCCCAAGAAAGAACATGTGCAAAATAATTGATATTTATTACAGACTTTTATACGATGTAAGTACATTGTCTGACAAATATCCCTCCTTTTATATAAAAAAAAAAAAAATCTTCCAAAGATAAAAAACAATAGCTGTCACCCAAACCAAAAGTCCTGAACAGGGTTAATTTGGATTTTTTTTAAAAAGTGGTTTTAATGCAAAAAATGTCAAATCTGATCTGAATCTTTTCGTTATTTCACAATAAACAGGCCGAGCGCCGCGTTAGAAGTGAGACAGACGCTTAAATCAGCTGCTAGTTCTGATCAATTCACCAGAAATACAGTTAATAAGAATATAAAACAGAATCATCGTCGGTACCTGTACAGCGCAGGACCCACAGGTGAAGTAAAATCACCACCGTCCACATCTCATCTTCGGCTCCTCCACCTGCCGCCGGCAGCTCACCTGTCCGCAGCGTCGCGCGGCTCACCTGCGATCACAAACCTCAGAGCCGCATGTCCGCAGAGACGAAGAACAGGTGAAGCAGAGGAGCTGGACATCGGTGAACACCTGACAGCTTCTGCTTTTCTTTCTTTTTTTTTTTTTTTTTACCGCTAAAGCCACAGAAGGAAACGCGGCGCTGCTGCAGGTTCCGTGTTTGAGGAAGGAATGCGACCTCACCTGTTTGTTCGCGTTACACCTGCTCAGGTACAGGCGCGTGCTCCCCAGTGTCCTTTGCAGTAATAAAAAAACACTGCGGTGTGTGTGGGTGTGTGTGGGTGTGTGTGTGTGTGATGCCAGCTGTGGTTACAACAATAAAAGTATGTTACATAATTAAAAGAGTTCTCTGTGTGCGTGTTAGTTCTGTACGTTTTTAACTATATGTGTTGGATAAATATTTAGATAAAACGTTTAAAAAGACAATAAAACAAGTGCAACAATAAACTATTACTATATATGTATGCCTGTATTATTTATGTATATATTTGCATTATATATGTATTTATTTTATTATGTAAAGTAACTACAGCTGTCAAATTATAGTTGTTATTACAGGTAGGATTATATTTATTAATATCTAATTAGAGTGAATTTTAAAAATCTAGTAAATTTATATATATATTATTTTGTATAGTCATACATTTATCTATTATTTTTTATAGTTGCCCCTTTTAAAATATTTTATTGTCTTTTTAAATATTTCACTTCCTTGCTTAAATTTTGCATTTTGTGTTTTAATTTTGTATTTTAAAAAACGTTTTTGTTTTTTAATGTCTTATCGTCTTTTTAAATGCTATTTTTTTTAACGTGTTTTTGTTTTTTGTAAAGCAGCTTGTAACTTCCACTATAGGTGCTTTAGAAATGTATTTTGTTATTCTTGCTATTATATCTGAAGTACAACTGGACTTCTTTTTGGTTTAAAAATAAATAAATAAATCTGAGCTGTAGTGGAGTTTAACCATAAGGCACATTGCATAATTTCATTTGATCAGTGAAACTCCAGCACTGTACTGGACGTCCTGCACATGTGTGGTTGTGAAATGACACCTGGAGGAACATGAGCGTTTCCTTGTTATGTTTCTTCTCAGGTCACGTTCAGTTTACGTGCAGTTTGTCTGAAACAATGGAGGCCGTGTAATACGTGTAATTGCAGCAAAGTTCAATGGAATTCCTGAAATGCAATAGTTCGTAGACAGTAATAACAGATCCACAGTAAGAATCCTAACATCCTCCACTGTGACATCTGCTGGACGCTATAATTTGACATACAGACCAGAATTCTAACCTAAACATACATTTTTAAAAGACACCAGCTATGAACAGTGTGATACATATTTGCTAAATCCATCTATTGTAATTTTAATACATTATAATCAGTCAATTATCGTTGCCTAAAGCCAAAAACCCTGACCACAAACGCTGCGGAACCTGTCAGCCGGTGTCCCTGTTGTCACTCCGGATTGTTTTTACTGCTGCTCGTCTTCCGGCGCTTGAGTTCCGGTTTGTGTTAGCGGTTAGCCGTGTTGTGTGCGCTCTTCCCCGCGGGTGTCTGTGAGATGTTCGGCTAAAAAACTGAGCCCGTTTGTTGCAAAGATGGCGCTGTCGATGGAGACGCAGCTGCAGAGCATCTTTGAAGATGTTGTGGTAACTTTTGTCTTTATTTTTAGATTCACGGTGCAGCTAGCGTTAGTTAGCATCTCAGACACCGCTAGCCCTTTCTGCTCACACTCATTCAGTCAGCCTGCTGTTCTCTGCAAATTAGGAATTCGGTGCTTTTTATTTGTCTGAATGCACCTAAGCAGCTAGCTTTGAGAATTAACCCTTTAAAGTTGTGCAGTTTCCGGTCCTAAATCACGTTAGCATCCTCAGTGTGTTGAAAGTCGCTGCATTAACATGAGATCTAACTTTATTCATCACCAAGAAAATTACTGCCAAATATTCCTCAGATGAAAAGTGTAATAACATGAGAGTAAACGTAGAGTATATGTGAACAAGTTAAAATTAGAAAATTAGATGAATATTGTACTGAAGTAATACAGTTTTGTCATTTTATGCCATCTCACTAAGAAATCAAAAACAGTTCTTCCTGAAAAAAGAAAATAATATTAAAATGTACTTAAAAAGTGGATTTTCCAGCTCCGAGGCTAATTGTAGGAAGACCTGTGGCAGTTAATTTTTGATTTAATGACAAATTACATTTTAATATAAAAAAACTAAGTTGTTTCTGCCCACAAAAAAAATTTAATTGGAACTGAGTGAATATTAGTGGAGATATTAATTTTGGGAAATCAGAAGTTTTCTGTTTTGATGAGGAATTAGAGATTTTTATTATTTTCATTTCTTTAAAAAAAAAAAAAAACTAAAAAAAAAAAGACATGATTTTTCTTGAGGTTTTTGGGATATTTGTTTTGTTGTTGTTGTTGTTGTTGTTGTTGTTTTTTTTTAAAGAATATCCAGCCAAATCCTGGGATAAATAAAAATCAAAAAGTAAAGCTGTAGGATTCTGCAAGGCTCCATGGTTTAGGGAGGAGTTTTGCATATTTTTTTCCCCTCAAATAATTCATGACATGAACCGGGAAAAGTTCTGAAATCTGGGTGGATCGACATGAAATGACCAAATAATATTTTTATTACTGAGATTTATAAACAACTGAGAAAAAAAAACAGAAATTGTACTTTGAATGTGAAACCAATGACGAGCCTTTAGAGACGGAGTCACAAGTTCTCTGTGTTTAGTTTTGGTGAGAAGATGTGCTGCTGCATGTTGGACCACCTGAAGTTTGTTTACAGACCATAGTAACACCTGCTAGAAGTGAAG
Organism: Stegastes partitus; assembly: GCF_000690725.1. Classification (NCBI taxonomy): domain Eukaryota; kingdom Metazoa; phylum Chordata; class Actinopteri; family Pomacentridae; genus Stegastes; species Stegastes partitus. The sequence goes on from NW_007578979.1 coordinate 189,468, forward strand.
ACATGAAGAAGTCTTTCAGTCGCTGTTCAGGTTGCAAATGCAGGTTCATCTACAAAACGTTACGTAAACATATTGAACATCAGTTTTCAGGAATGCAGTTTGGTCCTTGGTGGTTTTAAGCATTTACTTTATGGTAATTTACCCGTTTCATGTCAATAAGTCTAATGATTGTTGTTGCTTTTTCCAGCTTTTGTGAGACATTGACAAACTGTTGTTCAGTAAAATGATGTTTGGGATCCATGCCCTCCTATAGTACACAGCCGTTTAGCACCAAAACATTGCAAATAAAGTGTATTTTTGCAAGTTAGTCAGCGTGCAGGAGTCTGTTTGAAACTTTTGGCTGTGCAGGAGGCACAATGTGTTCATTTTTCTTGTCAGCTGACCGCAAAAAAAGGAGCAACGAGGACGAGATAGAGGGCGTATGATTCCTCCACAAAGTCAGAGTAGAGTTCACTGACTCACAAAGTGGCATTAATTCACACTGATGAAGTGTCCCAGAGCAAGCATCGTTATTTTTTTTGAGTGATCGTGATCAGAAAAAGGGGACAGAACTACAGAAAAGATTCTGATTTTATTTTTCTTCTCCCTTTCTTAGAAAACGGAGATGATAGAGGAGGCGTTTGCTGGGTAAGATTTCTCTAAATTCATGTTTGTACTGTTGTGAATGTGTAAAAAATGTGAATTATGAACCGAGTTGTGTTTTCAGGATGTTCATGGACACTCCGGAGGACGAGAGGACCAAACTGATCAGCTGCCTCGGAGCCTTCGGACAGTACTGGGGGACTTTACCTCAGGTTTGTAGTCACACCAGTGCTTCCTGCTCGCGTGCAAACTGATCGATAATTGGCTGTAAATACTGAACCGCCTCGACGTCTCTCTGCAGGAGTCTCATGAACAGTGTGTGCAGTGGGTGGTTCGCTTCATTCACAGCCAGCACAGCCCCAAAAGGATCTCCTTCCTGTACGACTGCCTGGCCATGGCTGTGGAGACCAGTCTGCTGCCGCCCAGGTAGGACCAAGCAAACCACATTTCTATATTTTGAGATATCAGTGCAGCAGCTGTGGTGATTATTGATCCTCGTCTGTCTCCAGGATGGTGTGTGTGGCTCTGATCAGCTCCGACAGCCTGGAGTGGGAGAGGACTCAGCTGTGGGCGTTGACGTTCAGACTGATCCGCAAGATCATCGGAGGCGTCGACTACAAGGTTCGCCGACACGCAAGCGCTGAAACCGTAATTCCCTGCAAAATGAGAGGCGTTACAGGGAAACTTTATCCAGCCATCTTTGCATTCTTGCTTTTTTGGCATCAGTGCGAGGGCTTTAGTGAACCAAATATGGTCTTAATTAGAAAAACAACTAGTTTCTGCAGCTTATTAAATCATTCAAAGCTGGTTGTTTTCTGCTTTCTGCTCTTTTTGTGTGTCTTTGTCACTGTTTTGTGGCATTTGTTTGTTAATTTTGCACTTCTTTTAGTCAGTTTCAACCTCTTTCTGGTTATTTGTGTGTCTTTGTGCTCTTTTTGCATGTTTTATTTATTGGTTTGAGTCTCCTTGTGGTTGTTTTGTGTCATTTTTTTCAGCTGTTTTGCATCTAGTGTGTGTTTTTATGTGCGCTTGCATTGAATTTTTATCTGTTTTTGTCTCTTTCTGGTCGTTTTTTGTGTGATTGTTGCTGTTTTGCGGCTCTTGGTATTTGTTTTGAGTAATTTTGTGTCTCTTTTTGCTGCTGTTTTGTCCGTGTTTGTTTTAGTTTTCTCTCTTTTTGTTCAGTATCAGCCTCTTTCTGGTCATTTTGTTATTATTCTGTCATTATTTGTGGTTAATTTGCATCTTCATTTCATTGGTTTGGGTCTCTTTGTGGTTGTTTTATTTCCAGCCATTTTACATCTGAGCTCGTGTGTCTCAGAGGTGATTTTCATGTGTTTGTTTTCATTTTCTTCATTTACACCTAATATTAGGACTTTTTAAGTATTACTAGCGTAACCTCACACTACCAATAACTCAGACTTCCTCATTGCTCTTTTCAGGCGACACAAGCTACTGTGAATGTGTCGTTCTCTCCATTTAAAGCTTTATAAAGACACTGTTGTCAACACTGAAGCCTTAAACGTTTTAAATCGTCTTTCAGGGTGTTCGTGACCTTCTGAAAACCGTTCTGGATAAAATCCAAACCGTTCCCACCACCGTCAGCTCGGCGATCGTCCAGCAGCTTCTGGCTGCCAGAGAGGTACCGTCTTCCCGCCTTTCACAAATAAAACGGAAACTATTTGAAGTTTAACGTTTAATCTTGATGCTTTGTTTGGATGCTGTTCTGTGTTTGTTTGTGCTCCAGGTGGTGGAGTACATCCTGGACAGAAACGCCTGCCTCCTGCCGGCCTACTTTGCCGTCACAGAAATCAGAAAGCTGTATCCAGAAGGACAGCTGTCACACTGGGTGAGTGTGTCTCTCTTTTTGTGTGTTTATCCAACAATCTTTATCTCTCATTATGTCTTGTTGTTGATTCTTTACCGTCTCTGTTTGTGCGTCTCCTTCGTTTGTAGCTTCTGGGCAGCTTGATATCAGACTTTGTGGACAGTTTCAGACCGACAGCCAGAATCAACTCGATCTGTGGTGAGAAAAACTTAAAAAACACCAACACCAGAAGTTTCCAAAATATAGTACTTAGGTAATAGAAGGTCTTTAAGGTGTGTTGCATTAGTTTGAGTGGAACAGTCTGATGAGTCAGGTCTGTTGGTCTCCTTGCTCCACTGATGTTCTCCAGGATGGAGATCAGGGTTTTGTGATGGCCACTCCTCAACACTGACTCTGTTGTCCTGAAGCCTCTCTGTAGCTAATCTGGCGCTATGCTGAGGGTCATTGTCCATCTGAAGACCCATTAGTGTCCAAGCTGTAACTTCCTGCTGATGTCTGGAGATGTTGCTTCAGTATCTCCACATCATGTTCTTTCCTCATGATGCCATCTATTGTGTGAAGGTCACCAGTCCCTCCACAGCATGATGCTGCCACCCCCGTGCTCCACAGCTGGGATGGTCAAAAATCCTCGTTTCTTATGATTGTGCAGGCATCATAAATTGAATTTAATCAATGAATAAAGTGAAAACATGCCAGTGATTACTAACTGGTTCACACCAATGCTCATAGACAACGAGTCCAAGCAGCTCATTACTGCTGAAATAATGTTTTTGCGTCACTGGATTTTCTTGTGAAATGTGCGTTGATCCAGACTTTGTGTCCACAGGGCGCTGCAGCCTGCTGCCGGTGGTAAATAACAGCGGTGCCATCTGCAACTCCTGGAAATTAGATCCCACAACTCTCCGCTTTCCTCTGAGAGGAATGCTGCCGTTTGATAAGGTAATGAATACACTTAACCACACGTTTCTAAATGAGGGGTTCAGTGCCAAAGCGGGTCAAACCTCAACAAATCCAAATGTTTTTTTCATAAGTGTGTAACGTGTTTGTGATTCACGAAGCGCGACCTCAAGCGCCGTGAAAACAACTCAGCACAAAAACCTGAAGAATGGTCAAAAAATAAGAGTTAAAAAAGAACTTAGAAACGAACATAAAGAGTATTTCACCACAACAACATCATCAGACGATCGGCGAAAAGTTGAGAAAACAGAGATCGGGAACGACTGTAATGATGCAGAAGTTATGAGACTTTGTGGGAACCGTCTGCTGCTGTTGGCGAATGTAATTATAAAAAAATAACTTGGTGCATCTCCAAAGTGCACGTTAAGATTAATTTGTTTTCCCCACAGTTGTTTAGAAGATTGCATAGTTTTATCAGATTTGTCGGGAGAAGAAAGGTTTGTCACCACTTCGTACCCCTTGGCTTTCAAGTTCAACCGTTTTGGAGATTGCTTGAAGTCGTATATAAGTACCTCTGCAAAGTGCACATGTAGAAATAGTTTTTATTTTCCCAGATGCCTCCTAACAAAACATTTGGTAAAATAAAAACTTAATCAACCACCGCCGAGCGTCTGTTTCTACCCCAAGATCCTCAAAAGTCTCTCTAGTTCCTTATGATGACCCGTGAATGCTGGAGTGTTTTTTCCTCAAAAAGTAAAAAAATGTCCCGCTTTGAAAAGGCAAAATTAAACTCAAAAGGCAGCTGTTTGTATCTGTGGACAGTGTTGGAACATCTTTGGATGCGACTCCTCCAACAACCAGGATGTTTTTTGCCGTGTTTTTGTGCGTAGGACCTGTTCGAGCCTCAGACCGGTTTGCTGCGCTACGTCCTGGAGCAGCCGTACTCCAGAGAGATGGTGTGCAACATGCTGGGACTCAACAAACAGGTAACTCCAGCTTCTTCTGCTTCTCCTGCCCTCACCTGCTTCTGTTGCCCCCCTTTTCTGTTTCCCCTCCTTTCCCTTTTTCTTTTCCGTTTCTTCCTCTTTGTCAGTTCTCTCTTGGATTAATTTTTCCCTTTAATTTCTCCCTCGTAATCCTTTCCTAACTGTATAATGAGACCATGTGTACAGCAGCGCCGTGAGCTTGACCCATAATGCACTGGTGTCGGTTTGCCCTGTTGGGTTCGTGCGGCTTCAGCTCGGCCCGGCTCGTCCAAACGCTCTCCAGAATCGACCCGGTTTGTGTGTTTCGAAGCGGCCGAGCTGACGCCGCACGTGCCGAACGGACCGGCGAACTATCCTAGCTCCTTAGTCACCACTTTCTCTCTCTGTTTCCTTCTTTGTTTCTCTTCCTTTCTCTCTCTCTGTTTTTTGTCCTCTGGTTGTGTGTCGTGTTTCGTCTGTCTCTCCGCCACGCGCTCTCTAGACTCTGAACATTGCCCAGGTATGTTGTTGCTCCTCCTCCCGGTCGCCCGGCCGACTGACCGACCGACTAACCGGCCCGTTTTGGACTGATTTAGCTTTCGTAGGCGCGTCCTCCAAAAGTGGGACGAAAAGAGAACAGAGGAGAAACGCCGCAGAGCTTGAGATGGACACAGCAGGGCTTCGTAAAGGTGTAATCAGTAGACAAACACGGCTGTGGCTGAACAAACACCCGACAGGTGTATAAAGTCTGGCAGGTAGAAAACAGACTGGCGGGCAGGTTAGGGACTATTTACCACGTTTGCTTCCTCTCACGTCAGTTTGCTTTGCACCGTAATTTATCTGTTTTTAGAACAGCAAAAGCAATAAAATGTTTTAATTAAAAGCTCAGTTTGTGTTAACCCTCTGAACCCCAAACAGCACCTTTTTCTTCCTGTGAGCTCATTTTTTAAACTTCAATATAAAATCCTGCACTGCTAATGAGTGCATGATGATTAGAAGCAGAGAGAACTCAGAAGAGTCTCCGGTGACACGTTTAGATGCCGGAAATTGTTTAAAAAAAGGAAAAAATTCAAGTAAAATTTCTGCAATTTTTCGAAAAGCCTGGATTCCACATGTAAAACATTTTTCCAAATGTCTGCGCATGTTTCCAATCCTGGAAATAAAACTGGAGGCCACACAAACTTTAGTTATTTAACTGTTTATATTTTTGTTTTTCCACCGTTCTCATTAGGTCTAGAAAGACGTTCCACCGTGCCGAGTGTATCATCCACCAACGTGCGCCTCTGTTTACCATTTTTAAGCCATTTGGAATTTTTTAAAATATTAATCGGCATGCTTTTTTTTTTTACGAATTAGTTTCCAGATTCGTCTCCTCTCTCCTCTGTAAAAACACAGCCTGCAATTCAGCCGAAAAGCCAAAATTTTTTTTTTGTTTGTTTTAAACTCACAGCCAAGTCAATCTGTGTCCAGGCTGAGGAATGCAGATTTTTTTTATTTTTCACAGAATTTAATTAATGTAAATTATTTAGTTTTGGCTTTTTTTTTTTTAATGAGACATGTAGAAATCAAGTTTGACGATATTAATCTGAGACTTGGTTATTTTTTTCCTTAGTGGAGCCACAGTTCAAGAAAAATTCTGTTTTGATAAATGGTGCACTTTTTTTTTTGGTATTTTTCTTGTAGCGTTCCTTTTCAGACTCTTTTGGGATTCAGAGGGTTAATATTCACTATCTATCTATCAAACTATGGAGTTCCTTATCTCTATAAATGTTTAGATGTTGTGAAAATCTGCCAGTAATTCCTGAGCAGTCGCCACTAATGCTCATAAAAACAGGGAGCTCAGGGTCCAAACAGCTCCTTACTGCTCAGACTGACACCCAGCAGAGTTTCTGCTTCACTGGATTTGCTTGCTGTGTCGATGATTAACTCGCCCTTATTTGCTTTATTCTCCCGCACGTTTGCCTCATTTTAAAACGGTGTTTGTCGATGGAGATTTCATTTTACACACACACAGTGTACCGACCAGATTTGAAGCGCCGCAGGTCCTCTGGGTTCCAGAAAACGGTGCTTCAGTTCCCGTTGATGTTAAAACATCCTCCTAAACCCTGCTGTTGACATTTCAAGTCCTGCTGCTCTGCATGTGTGGATGTGGTCTGGTTGCTTGCCTGTTGTCAGGTTGCTGCTGCTTTCTGTCGAGCTGACCTGGGCAAAACGTCACTGTTTGGACTGGACAGCGACATTTTCTTACCCAGGGATATATTTAGCTGTTATCACCTTCACTAGCTGAGAAAACTTCACCGGTTAGAGTGACTACAAGCTGCAGTCTGTGGCGCTCAGACTGTCATTTAGGTCACCGTGCTTGTTGAACGACGTTCAACGATACAACAGTAGCAGCGAGAAGGAGTCCGCTGGTCGATTTGTTATAAAATTCTTAATTTTTAGGTCAGTTTCTGCGACTGAACACTTTCACTGCTGCTGTTAACATTCAGCAGGTTTGTCTGTGTGTCTCTGGGCAGCACTCAGTTTAAAATAAACCTAATTAACTACTTTAAAACACATTTTTGAGCTGTTGCATTGCAGTCGCTGATGGAGACTAGAAGCTTCTCTGTGCACAGCAAACTAGAAGCATCTACAGTGTTATGGGGGGAAATAACCAAGGCTGCATGAACATCTGCATCACCACCAGCACAAGTGTGTTTTCAGCCTGTAGAAACACTGAGATGCGATAAAACTACCAACATTATGCATTTATCGCAGCTGAAAACTAGTGGCAGCAGAAAAGCGACACACAAAAGCTGCTTTTGACTGACTTTTAGTCAAAGATTATCCATTTGTTAAACATTTATTTGCACCTTTCTTCCTCTATTCCCGTTAATTATCATTGACATCATGTGTTGAGACGTCACCACTGTGTGTGGGAGCTGAATGAAACACACCAGTGGAACCAGTGTAGAGACTTCACCCTGAACAAGTCAGTCTGGTTCTGGTTCTCTGTGAACCGAACCTGAACTGTGATCAGTGGTTTACCTACTTTCACTTTCAGTTTTTATGTTTTGTCTTGTGCAGCTTGTGCAATCCGCTCCATTCCTTTAAAAACAGGTTTTTCAATCAAAAACCGCCATCGAGCCGCTTCAGGTTAGAGATGGAATGATAGTTATTGACAAGATTAGCAACCATAGGGGTTTACTTTGCATTCGGAGCTTGAAAACAGATAAACACTCGTCAGATTTCTCCGTGTTTTGTTGTTTTGCTCAGGTCGGGTGATGACTGCGATCCAGATTGTTTGAGGCTTTTTATGGGTTTGTTTCAGTTTGATGATTGTTAGCGAGATGAGAGGAACATCCACAGATGTTGAAGAAAACTGAAAGTTCTCCGTTTGAGTTGATAAACACGACAACATTTAACATTTTAAAAGGCTTGAATCTGTGAAATCTCTTCAACTTGTCGGCTTCACATTTAATATGATTTATAGACGTTTTTAGTTTTAATCTGTTCATTTATTTTATTGTTTATATGTTGTTAAATTCTCTCAATTCAATTCAGTGTGCTTTATTGGCCCTAATGTCACACTAACGGTGTTGACAAAGCGTCAACAATTCTGCTGTAATTATTTTTTTTTTAATAAAAAATTTAAAAGAAGAAAAAAAAATCATGAAGTTAATTTTTTTTTTAAATCAAATTTTCTTTATTGACTTTTTTTTTTAAAGTCTTGCTTTTTCTGTCTTTATTTTTAAAAACAGATTTTTTTTCATTTTTATTGTTTTATTTTTTCATATTTAATATTTCATTTTTACGTTTTGCCATTTTAATCCGTCTGTCGTCTCTTTATTTGCCCTTTATTCCACTTTCTACTTCATCTTTTACGAGGTGTTTATCAGTCACCTGTGAAGCACTTTGACCTGCAATAAGCTGCAAAAAGGCGCAACGCAGATAAAGTTTGATTAATTTACTGACTGATTGATTTATATAGGTCAGTGTAGATCATAATGCTTTATGCATTTGCACATTTTTTCTTGGTTTACTGACTAAAATTGCGCCTTTAATCCGGCATTAATTAGACATGTATGTGCGTTGCCATGTGAACACGCTCCAGCCTCACGTAGAAGCACTGAAAATTCAAAGCGCAGTCAGAAATGATTCTGCTGAACGAGGCCGCCACTGGTTTGGGTGTTGGTAGGTGATAGACGAGGTTCTGGTTGCATTGAACTCGGTAAGCTGACGTCTTGCTTGTGGACCCTTCTCTCTTTTCCCTACTTTCTTCTGTGTCTCCTTGTCGCCCCCTGTCTCCTCCTGCGAGCATGACGGTTGCGTTTGGGCGCCGCAGAAGAGGAGCTGTAACGACGGCGAAACAGCTCCTCCTCTTCGTCCTCCCGACCGCACCGCTCGGTCCCGGACCTGCTCGTGTGCATGCAGGAATGTGTTGCACGGTTTGGTTTGCTGTCTGGTGCTGTGCTTTGGTGCTTCCTCGTGCTGTGCTGTGCTGTGCAGAAACCCTCATTCCTTCTGCTCTGTCAGTGGTCTGTGAATTTGAGCTTCCCACGCTGGGTTTTTATCACAACGGCTGCATTTATGTATAGTTTTAATTTTGCTTTTTTAAGGTCTTACAGAAATTAAACATGTGTGGAGGCCACATGTTGGGAAAAAGTGTTTTTATATAGTGATTTGTTACCGAGTGGGGCTTTAAAATGCAGCTAACCTCCTTCTCTATCGCCTCCCTGTAGCTCCCGCTTATGTTTCTGACCTCCCTACTTCCCTCCCTCCTTTTTATATGACATTTATGCAGTTTTTTATGCTCCGTGGTTTATGAAAATGTTCAGAGAATGTGCCTGTAAAAATCTTAAACTGCAGCATTCACCCTCAGTTCACCAAAAAAGTTCACGTTAAATGTGTGTTATCAAGTAAAACGTGTGCATTTTTGTTCACAGGTGTAATGTTAGATATAGAAATACAGATAATAAATGGACATGATTTGATACGATGCCACTTTTCATAGAATTATTTGAAGCAGAATGAGTTGGACAACCTTGATTTTTCTTTTAGCCTCGTAACACTATTGAAGAACTCTTCCATTTGGGACACTGTTGGAGTGGTTTTATTTATGATACCTGCTCAATGATTGTCCTAATATTGGCCATAAATGCAAAAAACAAAACTTTAATATATTTTTTTGCTACTACTGTACTATTGGCGTCAATCACAGGAAAAAAAATCAGCCTTTTATGGTTGGTTTGACAAACTTTGCACCTTCATACAGCTGGTTTATATGAATCTATCAAAGCAGTTTTGTTCCATTTAAACACCAGACGTACATATCACTGGTCCTGCAAAACTTCAGGACTCCAGCGACATTATTTCTCAAGTTGTGGAACTTCAAATGTCCTCATGCGAACAAAACAACGCAAAAACCGCCACCTTCTTGAAGAATATTTCAGTCAGAAACTAATTTGAGTCCAGATCTACTCAGTCAGTATTCATTACTGGAGACAGTACCGATCAAATGAAAGATGGAGGGGAATGAATCAGCTGGTTTGACTTTGAGGTCGTCTCTTTGTGCTGTGACGCTCTGCTCCCTGAGCTCCTGCAACTCCCTTGTTAAAACATTATGACAGTCCAAATCTACAAACACCTCACAAGACTTCTGCTGAACTTGGTTTTACTCTCGTCAGCGGCGTTACAGTATATTTGCATCAATGTGAATTAATCAGTTTTCTTGATGTCACGGCCCCAAGAACGACTCTTTGCATTACAGTTATTCAAAAGTGGATGTAAACAATCAGCAGCAGGAGTGATTGATTGGCTGGCCAGAATTAACAAAGATGGGCAAAGTATCTCAGATCAATCCAGAAAGCGTTGCAGGGTCATCTTTTACCAAAACCAACAGGAAAAAAATCTGCGAAACCCAACTGCGTTTCTTTGGCAGGATGCTCTAAAATCCTTCTCTCAGCGTCCATGTTTACTTCTCTGGCTTCATACAGCTGATGCTAATCAGTGGCTAAATCTGGAGTCTTTAAATATCGTCACTACCCACAAACACTAAAACCTTCTTTTGCCATGAAAGCCATCGTGTAAGTTTGCTTAATGAGCTGTCGAAGGTTTGACAGAAATCTTTCTGGCAGCGACGTGGACGCTTCAGGTTCTGTTATAGAAACACACAGATGAGAAATGCTGGAGTGACGTCACAGTAAGTCGTACCCAGACGACGGACACCGTGAGGAGATGCATGTTTTCTAACCGCTGCTGCAGCTTCTACCAGTAAAGTGAACGTGAAGTAATTTAACGGCGTTTCTCTCGTTCTCTCCCTCCCTCTTCCTCTTCCTCTGCTTTCCCTCTCTCTCTCCTCGGACGTCTTTCCCTTCCTCTTCCCTCCGTCTAACCTCCTCTCCCGCCGTTTTCTCCCCTCCTCTAACGCTCCCGTCCTGCCCCTCCCAGCACAAGCAGCGCTGCCCGGTGCTGGAGGAGCAGCTGGTGGACCTGGTGGTGTACGCCATGGAGCGCTCCGAGACCGAGGAGCACTTCGACGCCGACATCGGAGGCACCAGCCAGCTGCTGTGGCAGCACCTCTCCTCGCAGCTCATCTTCTTCGTGCTGTTTCAGTTCGCGAGCTTCCCTCACATGGTGCTGTCGCTGCACCAGAAGGTAGGATCAGGGGGACGGAAAACACTGGGATCTGCCGCTTGAAGCCAATTTACAGGATGAATTTTGAAGTTTACATGCACGGTGTAGAAGAACAGCTGTGCCTCCAATTAACTGTTGTCAATTAACCAATCAGAAGCTTCCAAAGCTTCATCATCTGGGCTTTCCCAAATAGTTTGAAGGCATCTTCGTGGATGTAAACTTCTGACTCTGACGTTTAGCAAATAGAACTAATGTTGTTAATCCTACCTGACCTAAAACAGGAAGAGTTTAGTCTGATTTAATGTTAGAAAAAAAGATTGTGTGTCCTTTTATATGGTGGATGTAAACTTCTGGTTTCAACTGTACTCAGGAAGTAAAATTACCACCAAGACAAATATATTTAGGATTCAGCAGGGCGTTAACTTCACTTCTGACTCGCAGGTAAAAGCTCATTTAAGCCAAGAATGTATTTTCTAACGACTTCTCTTCGACTTGTTCCTCGTCTTCAGCTCGCAGGCAGAGGTCTGATCAAAGGGCGAGACCACCTGATGTGGGTGCTGCTGCAGTTCATATCGGGGAGCATTCAGAAGAACGCCTTGGCCGACTTCCTGCCCGTCATGAAGCTGTTCGACCTGCTTTACCCAGAAAAAGAGGTACGCGTCTGCATGAAGACGATTCAGTCGTCGTTCGTTGGCTTTCAGCTTGACCGTGACATTAAGAAAACTGCTGCAGATGTTAGTTTGTTCTATGAGCACAATAGAAGAGTGAAGGTTAGAAAAGCTGATGGTGGAGTTTCGTTTTTGGTTTGTGCTCTTTACTTTGCATTTTATGTTTCATATACCTGTTGAGTTGGTCATAAATACAGCTGTTTTTTTTCATGTTTTCTGATGGTTTGCTTACGGCTAAGGCTGCACAATAGATCAAACATTAATCCTGTAATTAAATATACAGGATCGACAGTGATGTTGATCTTTAAGATGCTACGTATGAAATCAGTCAGATGTTTCGTGCTGCTGTGTGAAAATGTCCTGGACGTCGTAGTTGCGGTCCAGATTAGCAAAGTGATTTACAACGAAGAGCAGACGGGTTTAAGGTGAAGATTTACTCCCTCGCACTAAATCACGATCCACTGTTTGCAAGTATGTTGGCAAAAACAAATCATTCTAGTTGTGTCTCTGCTCAAGTTGTAGCATCTTATCACACACAGAGGTTATGCAAAGGCTAAAATGCACATAAAATATAACAAACAGTAAATAAATTAATTAAAAACTGTGCAGACAAGTTGAGCAAAGTGATGCAAATTTAGCAAAATAACTAAAACTGATCCAAGACCAAAGATAACAAAAAATAAAAGAAAAACTGTGCAATAAAATTCACAGAATTAGCATTGATTAAAAGTGCTGACAAGTTTCATAAACAACCGAGATGTTTCAGGTGAGCTTTACTCGACACGCCGAACTTGTTCAACCAGCTGACAAAAAAGAAAAGTAGCACAAACCGCAACACAAACACACGAAAGCCAGGAAGGAAAACAAAGCTAACGTCGCCTCGCTGAGCTCTCGTCAGAGATTAACGGTAACGATGAGCCGGTGGTACGAGTGAGACCTTCGTTTTCTCCTGTCCGCCCTTCAGTGCATTCCGGTTCCTGACATCAACAAGCCCCAGTCGACGCACTCGTTCGCCATGACCTGCATCTGGATCCACCTGAACCGCAAGGCCCAGAACGACAACTCCAAGCTGCAGATACCGATACCGCACTCCCTGAAGCTGCACCACGAGTAAGAACCCCGAACCCTGTACCAAATTTTAAACTACAGATCTGCTTAGAATGTTTAAATAGCCTCTAGAAAATACACATAAAGCATGGCCTGTACAGTTTCACAGTTTCAACATTCCCTAAAACCACCGTTTTCCTTGACTTGACCCACACTGGTGGATGTAAAATCCATCTCAGTGGTCAGATTTGACCCCAAACAGCCTCAGAGTACCAAACTTTGTCACACCTGCACAACAGCATAAAATCATTTTTGTGTATTTTGGGTCACTTTAGGAAAAGTCATCAAATTTCAAGCTAATAAAATGACGTTTAGGGTGTTTTAACTGCTATGAAATGTCAAAACGGATCAGATTTGACCCCAAACAGCCTCAGAGTACAAACATTCGTAGCACCTGCACACAAGTATAAAGTCATTTTTGTGTATTTTGGCTCACTTTACAAAAAGTCATCAAATTTTAGGCTAAAAGAACAAAGTTTAGGGGGTCGAAACAGGTCAAATTGAACCCCACAAACGGTATATAAGGGTTAACTCGCTGATCCGCACAGTGTGTTGGTGGTAAATACCCCAAATGTTACACAACAGCGTACCTAATCCTTTGTTGTCCTTGTGCTTCCTCAGGTTTCTTCAGCAGTCACTGCGCAACAAGACGCTGGGGATGTCCGACTACAAGATCGCGCTGCTGTGCAACGCCTACAGCACCAACTCCGAGTGCTTCACGCTGCCGATGGGCGTCCTGGTGGAGACCATCTACGGCAACGGGACCATGAAGATCAACCTGCCGGGGACCAGCTGCATCGCGTCGGGATCCGTCACGCCGCTTCCCATGAACCTGCTGGACTCGCTGACGGTGCACGCCAAGATGAGGTAGCGACGAAACGCAGACGCGCTCAGGTTGTTGTTATTTGGTAGAAATCTTGAAATGCCCTGAAACCGCCCGTGTCTCTAGTCTGATCCACAGCATCGCCACACGTGTGATCAAGCTGGCCCACGCCAAGTCCAGCATCGCTCTGGCTCCGGCGCTGGTGGAGACGTACAGCAGGCTGCTGGTCTACATGGAGATCGAGTCTCTGGGCATCAAGGGATTCATCAGTGAGTTCGGTTTAATCCACCGTGTTGAAAATAGGGACCGATACGGCGTTTGTAAGGGCCAAGAAAGACCGATAACCGATAAACGTTGAAGTAATGTTTTAACAGCTTGTGACTGCAGAAAACCTGTCGTCCATAACTACACTTGTTCATTAATACAACTGAATATGTTAAACAGAAATAATAGTGGTTAAATTATGATGCTCTGCTCTGCCTGCTGACTAGCCGTTAGCGTAGCCTTAGCCACTGTGAGAGGAGCTAACTTCCTGGTTTGTTGCTTGTGTTTCTTGTTCAGTTTTTGCAGCTTAAGAGACGTTTCTGAGAACACAGAGTTGCAGAGAGAGGAGGTTGCATCAGACCTGAAGTAGTGCTTTTAGTTTATCAATAATCCGTCAATAAAAAGATAAGCTATCCAGATAATCGGACGAAAATGCCAAATATTGGCCACGATAATCGATGTATCCCAAGTTGAAAAGTAGATGCATTAAGATTTTTATCACTTTCCTCCCTTGAAGAATCGTATTTCTCAAACTTTTTAGAAACTGATATTCATGAAGTATGAAAAAGAGAAAAGAAAATTAGATGATCTAGTTGTTTGTTTGTTTGAACAAAATTAAGTCACAAAATTCATTAAAAAACATCTTTAATCAGGCGTCTCTGCAGTCAAGGCCACAAAAACTGTCATTATTGTTTATATATTTACAAATGATTTACATGAATTAACATTTATAGTAAAACTAAACATTTATTTGCAATACCAACATATTTTTATGTGTAATTTTGAAGTAATGCACAAGAAAAAGTTCATGGAAATGGCAAAAAATTTTAAAAACTGACCCCATTACAAGCTCTGTTTTACATGTTTATGTTTTTTTCCTGCAGAACTCTCAGTGCAGAGTTCATGAACGCCACGCTTCCCTGTTAGCTTGACCCACATACGCAAAGAATTCCAGATAAAGACAAGTCACTCTGTTTGTTTATGCTGCTGCTGAAGTGTGCCAAGAATGTGATGAAGGAAAACAATGCTGCGATTTATGACCAGGTGAAGTCAGCGTGACGGATACCTGCCTGGAGGAAATGGAGGCGACTCAGAAAACGTGGAAGAACAGAGAGTTAAAAATCAAAGTTCAACACGTGGCCTCAGTCAGGACTGGACTGGGTTCTGTAGTAGACCCAAAAATGTCAGGATCAACAAAACTAGTGATTAGTATGTTAAAGCAGGGCTCGATGAGTGATTTAAGAATATAAAAACTAAAAAAAAAAAAAACAGGCACAAAGCGGTAATAAAACCTTCATTCAGCCTTCAGACGCTCTCTGGTGACTCTCTCTGAGTATTAATTAAGACACAGAAACAATCAGAACATTTACTTCAGAACTTGTGTTCCGTCTTGTTTTGTGTTCATTTTGCCCAGATGTTGGTTTTTCTCTTTGCACCAGCAGAAACACTCTGAATCACGACTCTCTCTCTCTCCGTTTCAGGCCAGCTGCTGCCCAACGTCTTCAAATCTCACGCCTGGGGGATCCTGCACACCTTACTGGAGATGTTCAGCTACAGGATGCATCACATCCAGCCGCACTACCGAGTCCAGCTGCTGAGTCACCTGCACAGTCTGGCCGCCGTTCCTCAGACCAACCAGAACCAGCTGCACCTATGGTAGGACTTGATTGAACTGAACTGGATTAAATTAAATTGGATTGACCTGAAGTGAGAAGAAGGAACCCCTCAGGACCATCTCAGCGTCTGCTTAATTATTGTTTCTGTCTGGTTCCTCAGCGTTGAGAGCACAGCCCTGCGGTTGATCACAGCTTTGGGGAGTTCGGAGGTGCAGCCTCAGTTCACCCGGTTCCTCAACGACCCGAAGACGGTTCTGTCAGCCGAGTCCGAGGAGCTGAACCGAGCCCTGATCCTGACGCTGGCCCGGGCCACTCACGTCACAGGTACGTCCAACCGTTGAACCTTGAAATCTTGTTTGTTCTCTTCATGTTTCTACAGCATGTTTTTTATGTTTTATTCTACAGTGTCGCAGTAGGAAAAGTTAACATGAAAACTTTAAATAACTGATCTCGTTGTGAACTTTTTATGCTCACTTGAGGTGTTTTTTTTACTTTTTTTGAAGAGTTAATGAGCTTTACAGAAGATGGAAACGTCGTATTTGAACAAGATCTGATGTAGTGAACGTTTAAGTCATATAAATAAAGCCACACCTGCTTCGTATATAGTTGTAAATATTTGTATTTACTGTGATTTTATATCAAATTTATCTTTTCAAATTCACATCTGCAACCTACGGTTACATCTTCAACCTTCAAAATGCTTCGTTAAGCAAGTTTGTGGTTTTTATTGTAATAAATGATGCATTTTGTCAAATCAGATTTTATGTTTTCTGTGAGTTTTTGAACCCAACATGTTAATATAGGAGGTTAAAGATACCAAACATGGGCACGGTGAACATGTTTCTATGTCGCATCTAAAGACAAAACTAAACGTATGCAAAAACACCCAAAACAGGCTCAGACCTCTTTGTTTCTGGTTTCTTCTGACGACACAAAGAAATGCAGTTCATTCCCTCTGAAGCAATTCATAGAAACAAGCAAACAAAACGTAGCTTTAGATTCTCTTGATGATTATATAAAAACAAGTCTCGTTAACTTGTCCGATTCCTACGTTATGTGACGTCCTGCTCTCGTGTCTGTGCAGATTTCTTCACGGGGTCCGACTCCATCCACGGCACCTGGTGCAAAGACATCCTGCAGACCATCATGACCTTCACGCCTCACAACTGGGCTTCGCACACTCTGTCCTGCTTCCCCGCTCCGCTGCAGGTGAACAAACGATCGCTCTGCACGGATACAAATGCACAAATTGCGATTTCGTTTTTGTCTCAGATTAAATGAATTAATTCTCACTATCTTTGCTTCAGGCGTTCTTCAAGCAGAACAACGTCCCGCAGGAGTCCCGCTTCAACCTGAAGAAGAACGTGGAGGAGGAGTACAGGAAGTGGAAGTCGATGGCCAACGAGAACGACATCATCACGCACTTCTCCATGCAGGGCTCGCCGCCGCTCTTCCTCTGCCTGCTGTGGAAGATGCTGCTGGAGACGGACCACATCAACCAGATCGGCTTCAGGTCGCCAAATTACCTTCTACGCTCAGCAGCAGACTACAGGGGACAAAAATGGGGATAGTTTGATCTAAAGCACGGCCCTGGACTAACTTTTCCAACGTTGTCAGTGTGAAGATTTTCAGTGACTTAAGATTTGACGTTTGTAAAATATTTCAGTCAGAAAGTCCAGCCTGTTCTCTGAGGTTCTCTGATGTCACTCCTGTAAACTGGGCTAAGCTGCTCATTTACATCTGGTTATTAACAGACGCTGCAATTTACAGGTGTTCCCTAAACCCCTCGCTTGCAGGCTGCAGTAAAGGCTAACCAGGAAGTTCAATCAGACAGGTGTGAGAAAGTCTAATGTCAAAAAAAAGCCAGGTCTAATGTCAGGTTTTCCCAAGTTGAAGCTGTGATTTTTATCCACGTGTGCACCCTTTGTCCAGATGTTGCTGCAGATTGATCGGCCTCAGTGTCTGCAGCAGCCTTTTTCTGAAAAACCTGGACACTTAAGACTTGAGTTGTCCTGCTGTTGTAATCCAAGCACAGCTGCACTGACCGACAGCAAACCGGCTTTTGTACCATTTTGCATTTTGCAGGAGTTCCTCACATTTAAATGATCGCCTGGCTTTCACGCACGTGTCTTGTTCGTATTTTCATTTTCTGATGCAGCTTGAGTTAATGGTGCGTCTCACCACCGACGCCGAGCAGCTTCACATTAATTGGCCCGAGGGAAGGATTGGTGTTTTCTCGGGACTTTAAACCGCTAATTGATCCGGAGGGAGAACGAAGTCTCATCACGAGCCTGATTTATTTATTTTTTCCTCCCTTCAGGGTCTTGGAGCGAATCGGAGCTCGCGCCCTGGTGGCCCACGTGCGCACGTTCGCCGACTTCCTCGTCTACGAGTTCTCGACGTCGGCCGGCGGACAGCAGCTCAACAAGTGCATCGAGATCCTCAACGACATGGTGTGGAAGTACAACATAGTGACGCTGGACAGGCTCATCCTGTGTCTGGTGAGAACGCGCAGAGAATCGAACTGAACTGGATTTAATTGGGTTAAGCTGAATTAAATTAAGTTGAGCTGAATTTAGAGACGGATGAAGTGAAGATGCTCAATTTGATGCCAACTTATGTCCACGTAGAGCATTACCTGATGCTAACGTGGGCTAACGGTTGGAGCTAAACCAGTTTTTGTCGTTTCTTATTTACACAAACTGCTTTGCTGTGAGATGCTGAAGCTGTAGCGACACCCAGTGGTCTGAACGTTGCATACATCACCTTGAAATAAGAAGCAGCATCTTTTTAGCACATTCCTCGTTATTTGCTGCAGAGCTGCTGTCCAGACGTGTTGTTTTTATTATGTTCACCTCCACTGAAGAAGCCCTCAGGAGAATGTGAAACGCCGTAGACGCTTTTGTTCTTCTTTGAAACGTGCTGCCGATGTCACCGCTCTCTGTCTCCACCTTCAGGCGATGCGAAGCCACGAGGGGAACGAAGCTCAGGTTTGCTACTTCATCATCCAGCTGCTGCTGCTGAAGCCCAACGACTTCAGGAACCGAGTGAGCGACTTTGTGAAGGAGAACGCCCCGGAGCACTGGCTGCAGAGCGACTGGCACAACAAACACATGAACTACCACAAGGTACTCGTCCGCAAAACGCCTCGACTGCAGTAATACGGCAAAGACGGATTTAAAAACACAGTCTTCTCTTGTCTTCTACCAGAAATACCCAGAGAAGCTGTACTTTGAGGGTCTCGCCGACCAGGTCAACCCGCCCATGCAGCTCCAGCCCCAGTACCTGCCGATCTACTTTGGCAACGTGTGCCTGCGCTTCCTGCCGGTCTTCGACATCGTCATCCATCGCTTCCTGGAGCTTCTTCCCGTCTCCAAGAGTCTGGAAACGCTGCTGGATCATCTGGGAGGCCTGTACAAGTTCCACGGTGAGTCAGCGTGTCGGACTGATGGGTATCTTTAAGATTTTAGCCGTACTGATACCACTCATCGATCCGGTACTTTAACTGCACTCTCTACATTCAACAAAAGAAACAGCAGTGGGCTCATTGGTGTTGTGTTTGCGTGCAGATCGGCCGGTCACCTACCTGTACAACACGCTTCACTACTATGAGCGACACCTGAGAGACAGAACCAACCTGAAGAGGAAGCTGGTTCACGCCATCATGTCATCGCTGAAGGTAGGCGGAGACAGCGCGCACGTCTTTTATTATTACTTACAAGAAAGGACGTGCAAACACATCAAGAAGGCAGAATAACAAAATGATAACAGCAGGGGGGAAAAAACATAGCCATATTTTGTAAAGTGTAGATTTGTTTTCATGCATTAATTTTTTTCTACTTATTAGTTTATACACACAAGAAGGAAACTGCACAATATTAAAGTCAACCCTTTTAGTTAACGGTATTTATTTTATCTGCAGCGTTCACTTTTTCCTGTTCAAATATTAATTCTGTTCTTTATCCCCGTTAACATCCTTTTCGACTTAATTGTCATGTTTTTACTTTAGACATGTTTTACAGTGACGAGCTTATTGAAGTGACTTAACGTGAGCTCAAAGACGAGACTTTTCATGATGACTTTGGGGTTTTTGTTTTAATATTTTAACTCACCCGTAGTCAAAGATTATTCGAGCTACTTGTCCAGTATGCAGATTCTGAATCGATGGCATGATGAGAAAAAAATAGTGAAGATTTCAGGCTTTTTTCTTTAATAGTTTATGAGATATTGTCGTTCAAACAGCCTCAAAAATAATTAAAAAAATATTTTCTTCTGAAACGACTTCATGTGTCCGTCTAAAACTTCAGATACTATTTCAGACCTCTCTAGTTGACGATATTTAAAAAATATCAAGCGGATGGAAGATATTTGAGAAAAACTGGTTCATATATTTCTTCAGCTAATGCAGTGAGAGAATAAATAAATCTGCTGAATTTGAAAATTTACATAATTTTAGCACATATGTTGACATTTTTCATTCTTATGATTTAATATCGATTCTTATTTTGTTTTAAGCCAATCTTTCTATCCCAGAAGTGGACATTCCTGCTGATTATTTTGCATTTTTATTAACCTAATAAACAAATCTCCAAAGCAAACATTGGTAAAAAACATCCAAGCATACACAGTCTATGTATCATAATGCTGCATATTTTGCAATGTCGTGTTTTTCAGGACAACCGAACGCCCGGCTGGTGTCTGAGTGAAACCTACCTGAAGTTCGGCATGAACCCCCGAGAGGACGTGTGGATCCCTGACGACACCTACTACTGCAAGCTGATTGGACGCCTGGTGGACAATATCCTTCATTAATGACGAATCTATGTTTGCCTGATAACAGAAAGTCAGGTGTCTGTGGGGCAGCTGGATAATCCATTTACCTTCTCGCCTCCTTTAAGGGCCTTTAAGAGCGATTTGTCCCCTTTATTGCAGCCAGTGGGGCTGTTAGAATAGAAAGCCTGTTGAAGGAGGTTAACGTGCTTTAAAGTGCTGCAGGAACCAAACCAGAGACCGATCGCGCTCCTTAACTCTGTCCAACCGATGGCGGGAAAGTCACCCGGTCCTTTCCCCAACTGCGACTGGAGGTTCAACGAGTTCCCGAACCCGGCGGCTCACGCACTGCACGTCACCTGCGTGGAGCTGATGGCGCTGGCCGTGCCGGGGAAGGACGTCGGCAACGCGCTGCTCAACGTGGTGCTGAAAAGGTGCGACGCATGTTTAACCCTTTCAACACTGAGTACATGTGTGTTGCTTGTACACTTCAACACGGAGTAACTTTGGCTTGAATCTATGATCAGATATGGGTTTGATTCATCACTCATGAATTCTTAAGTAGACGTCACATCAGTACACATCTGGTATCAATCAGAAGCAGACAAGCTGACGGTTAAATATTAATGGAAGTTTACTCCTGTCATATACATGCAGGTGACATACAGGCGTGAAAAGGTAAAGGTGAACTTCATAGGTCTTGTAATTAGTTAGTTTTGATCGCTTATAAACATTTCAGAAACGAGGTAGCGACGGTAGCTGTTTTCTGGTGATTTTTGGGGTCAAATGACGTCATTTTACTTCATTTGCATAATTTATTTCATGACTAAATCGCTTGTTCACATACGGGGATTCCCACTGATAGCCAATCAGAATGAACGTAGCAGAAAGCCGCCATATACCGGAGCCGCTATATCGGACTGAAGGGTTGAACAGGAGTCATAGTGCCAGCCCGGGGTAGCGGGCTGTGATGTCGAAAGGGCTAAATGTGTATTTAAGCATCTCTGGAGTCCAAATCTGAAATGCAAAACTGGAAACTTTACTGGGAGGATGAAATTGCAACAAGATCCATGTTTTAAGACACAAGAAACAGAGAAAACTGGACTTTTTCGTTTTAAATCTGAGCAAACAGAACCACACAGGTCCTTATTAAAACCTGTGTAATCGCACGAGGTCATCGTGTTGTCGTCTAAAGAACTGCAGTGATGTGTGAGGATGTTGTTCAGCAGGAAAACAAACTAAGCGCACCACATATTTTAGGAGAAACTGGAGCCTTTTGGCTGGTTAAAGGCTGTTTTTTTTCGTGACGGTTGTTTAACCCGTCGAGCCTCAGTGAAGCGAGAGGTGTGAACTGATCTGTATCAGCGCTAACCGAAGCTCAATGCTTCGTTTATGTTCGCTGTCGCACAATTTAAAAATATCCCCAATTTTATAATACAGAGGACGGACACACGATAAAGATGC
This sequence comes from Stegastes partitus, assembly GCF_000690725.1. NCBI lineage: Eukaryota > Metazoa > Chordata > Actinopteri > Pomacentridae > Stegastes > Stegastes partitus. Next base: position 211,067 of record NW_007578979.1, read on the forward strand.
AAAAACAGCTGTTAGATCTGTTTTAGTTCATCACAGAAGTCTTTGTCATGGTGTCGATTCATGAGCTAAAAGCCCACAATGCTCTCTCTCTATTTCTATATATTTATAACTTAAACTGAATAAAAACTGTAGTAAAACATTTAAAAAAACCACAAAGCCATCCACAGATTTTATCTCTATCGTCTAACAGTTTATATTTGTTTGTAATATTGTGATATTAGGTTATTCTTCATCACCTGTAAACACTGTAGGATCTCAATCTTAATATGAATTTTAGTCAAGAGAGATAAATTCTATATTAATCCCTAATATGTAAATTACTTACGTACTTGCATATGTGTGTATATATATTTTAAAAAGAGGTCTTGACTTTGCTCTTTTTGTTAGACTGCATATTTAGGATCTATATGTTAGAATTTGTTTTAATTATTTGTCCAATTTGACATTTGTTTTATCGTAATGCACCCTACAGATAAAGTTATTATTACAGTAAGAGGCTCCACCTGGTGGCACAACCAGGTACTACAGCTACAGTTAATCTACAAGAAGTGGTTATTATCAAGGAAAATGGGATTTGATATCGGCAAATGTTTAATTACTCAGATCCAGGGGCGAATAAACTTGATAAATAACACATAATCTCTAGATGGTGTAGTAGTCGTAACACCAGGCTGTTGGTAACACTGCAGACACTCAGCTGAGCTGTTTTCCTTTTTCCCCTTGCAGTCAACCGCTGGTTCCCAGAGAGAACATCACGGCTTGGATGAACGCCATCGGACTCGTCATCACCGCTCTTCCTGTAAGAAAACACTCGAATATCTGCACCGTTATTCACAACTAATAATGAATTCACATCAGCAGAATCTCAAGGATGTTTCCCAATTTTGCACAAAGGCTTCTACACTTACTTGAGCTGTTTTTACTTTTTTTTTTTAATGCACTTCATGGGAGATGGCTTTTGGACAAGTTCTGACTAAGGAAACATCATCATCTTTGTCTCTGGACGATGAAACATGGCCGATACCAGCTGACATGAAAGAATGTTTGCAGTTTTCCTGATTGAAAGCAATTCCTGAAGACTTTCCTCAAATTTTTCTCTCTTGTTGAAGTGAAATCTTGTTTGTTTTTCTTCTTTTTCTTTGCTTCCAGCTTCTTCTGCTCTGTTCATTACTAAACCGCCATGACGCATCCTAGTTTACTTGCTCCAAAGCTGTTCATGGAAACTATTTCACATTTTCGTGTTTAAATTTTAAGTTTGCTTCAGATTTGCCTGACAGTACTGGGTTTTTTCCCCACCACCTCTGTTCTTGTTCCAGGAGCCATACTGGGTCGTCCTCCACGACCGCATCGTGTCGGTGATCAGCTCCCCGGCGCTGACGTCGGAGACGGAGTGGGCCGGCTACCCCTTCGCTCTGCTGGACTTCACCGCCTGCCACCAGAGCTACAGCGAGATGAACTGCAGCTACGTGCTAGCGTTAGCGCACGCCGTCTGGCACCACTCATCCATCGGACAGCTGTCTCTGATTCCCAAGTGAGACTTTGTCCTTGTCGTCTCTCCCGTCGCAGCCTTTTTGTCCTCTGTAGGTTCCTCGTGTCATTGTGTGTGACTTCTTCTTGCAGATTCTTGTCAGAGACGCTGAAGCCCATCGTGCAGACAGAGTTCCAGCTGCTGTACGTTTACCACCTGGTGGGTCCGTTCCTGCAGCGCTTCCAGCAAGAGAGGACGCGATGCATGCTGGAGGTCAGTCCACACATCATGAGCTCACAAAAACTCATTCAAAAGCACTTTTTGAAGAGCAGCTTGCATGTTTGTGGCTCCTAGTAAAGTATTGTTGCAGGAGAATAAACCAGAAGCAGTTAAAGTTGTTTTATACAAACCTCAATAAAAAAACTTTGTCACGACGTCACAACAAAATAACTTTATTTGTTACAAAGTGCTTTACACATTGTTTTTCCTCCACCTCCCTGTGCCTCCTTCAGATCGGCGTGGCCTTCTACGAGATGCTGCAGGCCGTCGACCAGCACTGCCAGCACCTGAGCTACATGGACCCCATCTGCGACTTCCTCTATCACATCAAGTACATGTACACCGGAGACAGCGTCAAGGAGCAGGTGAGCTTCTGGCTGATGGCTGAGGTGTTAGAGACAGAAGAAGCTAGAGACGGGCTGACACTAAGAGCCACAACGGACAGATAGAGCAGATTAGAACAAACCACAGATAAAGAGTCCAGAGCTGTCAGTCTGATCCATGATGAGGCAGGTTCTAGTCATAAAGAGTCTTTTCTGTGTTAGCATGCTGGCGCTAACGTGCTTCATTGCTCTTGTTGAATTAACACTTAGACTTTGTTTTGTAGCTTCTATAAGAATTTTTAACTCAAGAACTATTACTACCGTTGACCTCAGATTTGACACATGAACAACTCAATCAGCATTCACCAGTTTAAGAAGACAATCAGTCTAATTAGAGTTGGTCAGGTGTGTGGATTCAGGCTGCAAAGAAACAGCCTGAGCTTCTGGATCTCGTCTTGTTAGCATTGAAGCCAAACAACTCAAAGCAGAATCATCAGAATCATCTCTCTCGATTCCTTCTCATCGTTCTCCTCTGTGACTCCGTCCAGGTGGAGAAAATCATCATGACCCTGCGTCCGGCCATGAAGCTGCGCCTTCGCTTCATCACGCACAAGACCGAGATGTCGTCTTCGGCCGCCGCTGCCAGTGCCTCGGCCGCCTCCTCGTCAGCCGCCTCGTCCTCCTCGGCCGCCGCCACTCCTCAGCCGCCTCCTTCCTCGCTGTCGTCCAACGCTGCCGCCGCCGCCTCGCCGTCGTCCTCCTCGCAGCACAGTCACACGCCGATGTAGTAAAACACAGCGGACTTTAACACACGGACATCTGGTTTTGCAGTAGTTGAATATTTGGTGTTGTGTCTAAAAACAGAAACTGTGAGGAGCTAAAAAAAAAGAAAAAAATCTCCAACATGTCAAAGTGAAAAACATTTCTGTGTCAAAATCAGACTGAAGAACTTCAGACTCAGTTTGTTCTCACTGTCACGGCATCTTTTTGTTATTTTTGTAGACGACCTTTTTATATTGTACATTTCCTCAGTAAACAACTGTGGACAACTAAACAAAAAGCTTTTTATTGGTGGTTTTTATGCACATTTTCTGAGCAGAATTCATCGTTTAGTGTTAATATTACACACAACACGACTGAATCCACTTAGATTCTCTACACGGCGGTGTTTTCTTGTCTGATACCTCCACCCTGCTGCTGGGCTGAGTGTGAATACCGTCACCTCCTCTCTGGAGAAACACCTTCGCATCAGGTAACGACCTCGACAATGTCAACACATCACCGGGTTTCTGTGCTGTTAAACCTCCAATAGAACGCTATAGCAGCTCTACACCAGCAGAGGGCGTCCAATGTCAACACGAGACTCTCAGATTTAACTTCCTGGACGCAGAGTCAGACACCGGAGGCCCTTCCTGGTCGTTTCTCTGCCAGACGGTCTCGTAAAAACGTCTCCATCAAGTTTGTTGGAGAGCTCAGCCTGACGGAGAGTCGGATCTGGGATTCCTGCCATCGGACGACTGGCAGAGAAACTGACGGCGAGAGGAAAGACTTGGTTCCAAATCCTTGGGCGTGTTTGTTGGGTCAGTCGACCAAAATTAAAAGCAAAGCGACGCCTCTGGGTGTTGGAGAGTCGAAGCTTTTTCAGCCTCTTTCTGCCACTACAAGAAATTTCCAAAACCGGCTTTATCATCAGACTTAGTAAAAAAAATAACATTTAACAACCAGCAATAGAAACCAAATATTGCTTTTAACAAGCCAACGTGCTCATAATGCCGTTTTAACTGGCAGCACTTCTTCTAATTAAAGATATGCACAATTCCTCTTACAGGATGTTAATTCTCTCAAACCCCCGGAGGAACTAAACACAGCACTGGTCCTCATTATTAAACATTAAAGGATCAGCATGTATTAGGAAAGCCACTGTTAGTTTCAAATATGAATGAAATGCAAGTTAATTCTCCTCAGTTGAAGTCTTATAGTGCAGACGTCTCCTGTAGATACCTGGAACTTAAAATTGCAGCTGAATAACTTACTATTGATTTCTATTAAAATTCAGGTATAAATATCTATAATTCAGTTTTGTTGTGTTATAATTGTAAGCAACTATAATGTAAGTTTAACTTGTAATTCTAATTAATAACATCTACAATTCAATTTTACACCATAATGCACAATTTTTCTCAGCGTCAACATGCTAACATGCTCTTGTTCAGCAGGAAGTAGATGCTAACTGGTGCTAGCCACAGAACAGCGACGGAAAATGGGCATTTTATTGGTTTGCAGTTTTGGAGAAACGTAAATATTCTTGAATTCCTGAAGCCACGCTGATAAAAGTTGCTGTTTGTGGTCATACACCTCCTCCATGGTTGTTTCTGATGACGCTAACCCGTTCTCTCCTCCCAAGACTCGTAAATCTTCCTTCATGGAGGATCTTCCACTTACTTAAATGCACCTTCAAGAGACGCGAGCGACAGAAGCCAACAGACACGTTAGCATAATGAAAAGCACCTCGTTTAATCTGATTAAACTCCTGTCACACTTACGTCCTGCAGCTTTATGGAAACAGAACGAAGGAGGAGAGACAACTAAGAAATGTGTTCTGTGAAACATCAGAAGGCCGTGAGAAGGTTTGAAAACACTGGAATCAACATTTTTCCAACGTCCTGGAAGGACAACGTTCGACTGATCTGCAGTCTCAGATGTAAATTCACCATCTTAGTTGATCCCAGCTGGTCTAACGTCATAAAAACTAACCTGGAGGTCATTAAGCGTCCCAGAAGACCTGCTCATGGTGTCCATTTACTAGCTAAACACCTTCAATGCTCTCTGCTGCCACATGGAACTTCTCACCTCCTCTGTTCTGAAGAGTACATGAGCAGGTAAAATGATCCGACTGGGACTCAGTGTCAGTAGATAGTAAATATTTAAAACACCGGATGGGAGGCACAACCATTTACATTTTTACTTGTTTCTATGGAAACACTGCCTGCAGTTCAGCTTAAAACTCTGACTTTTTGTCCCGTGACTCTTGGTAACAGCTGAGTCAGTTGTGGATTTTTAATTGCGCTAAAAATTGCAGAATTTTTTGTTTTTTCCGAAGTCGAGTTTGTACAAATGGTTTGTTTTTGACTTAATTTTTTATTTTTTTTTTTAAATGAGAAAGAAATATCACAGCTATAAGCTTATTTCTGGACATGTTTTCCAGATGGAACCAAACAAAAAGCTGAAAGTCTTTCTGTTTTTATAGATAAATGGTGGAATTATGACTATTTTCCAGTAAAAGAAACCTTTCCTGTCAAACCTGCGGGTGGATCTTTTGGATTCAGATGGTTAAAGCGATACGCTGGTCCACTTACACGACGTTTATCACCAAACCCACCAGCGACTGCACAGCAAGACGCACTCCAGAGAGCATCTTTGTGCACCGCGAGGTCAGACGTTAAGCTGCTGGAGGTCAGAAGATCGACGCTGGCGCTAAATTGCTCTTTAACCTTGAACATCGTAGATCGATACGATGGAGGTCGGAGCCAACAACAGGTTAAAGAGCTGCTGTAGCCTCACCTTAGAAGATCTCAGGCTTCGTCCTCGTCGTCTTTACTCCCCACGGCAGCGTTTCATCCTGAGAAACCAGAAGAAAAACAATCAATGAAGATCAGTCCGTCCAAATTAGGTTAGAGAAGTCAGCTGTAACCGAGTTACGTGGACATTATATGAGCTCGTCCTTGATTAAATTAGAGACTTAGTGACGACTGTGGAGCTTCGTATTGACCGAAAACTGGATAATTGGACGCTTACATGTAAATAATATTATTAATATTGTTGCAACATGAGTAATAAATGACTTGTGCAACATCAGTTTCTGAATCGTGAAGCTTTTCACCTCATGTGGAACGGATTTTGTGTTTTCACTTCATGTGCAATGTTTGGATTATTTCATCATCCTGTGTGACATTACCTCAGTATGTTTGTCGGCATGACTTGTCATTGTTCTATTCCAGCCATATTTCAGTGCTGTTCTGTACTTTTATTGCTTTTCTTACGTCATTTGGTTTCTCTGAGCAACATCTGGCACAAGAGTTTCCTTCAGGATTAATGAAGTTTTATCTCTTTCCTTTATATTGATTTGGGTTTTATTAAAGTTTCCACCAGGCCAGCTGTGATTTATCGCATCCCAGCCGATGCCATCTGCGTTTAATCCCGTTCTTCTTCTTCTTCTTCTTCTTCCTCCGTCAGCCTGCGTGAGTCACGACACGGCCCCTACAAGTTCCCGGCTGAGATGTAGGTCAGGCCTCGGTGCTGCTGGGTCCGTGGCTCACCCGTTAAACTCCGCCACTAAATCTGATGTGGCATCGCGCAGGCCCGTGGGACTCGGCCGCACAGCGGGTCGGATATCGCGGCTCGGCTGAGTAAAGCTGTTGCTGCATATGATTTCTCCGTTTCAGGCCTGCTGCCGTGGCGTGGGAAGGCCCGGGTTAAATTTAGCACGACGGTGTACGAGGCTGACGAGCTGTGGATGGACCTGGTGGTCGGCGGTGATGTGTCATCTGCATCCAGACGACCGAGGCTTCATTCTTCAACCAGTTTTAGTGGCTTTTTTACATTTTATTTGTCATTTCAGCTGCAAAGATTGTCAACTATTAAATGAAGTGCTGCTGGTTTGAGTCATTTTACCAAAAAAAAGTCAAAATTCTTTGATTGCAGCTTTGAAATGAATCAAAGTGCAAGTTCACGCAGCTTTTGTTAATTTGAAATGTAGCTGACAGCATATATATGTGCATAAATTGGATTTTTTATTTCGGGGCAAAACGTAGTTCAGTTATGACGCAGGGACTCCTGGATGAATGTAAATGTGTTCAAAGGCTGTTCTTAAGTTTCAATGATGAATCGATTAGTTGTCAACTAATAAATCAATCTGCAGCGACTCTGATAATCGATTCATTGAACTACCTTGACTCGCCTTAAGTCACAGACCATCCTGATGAAATACATTAAAATGTTTACAATCATTTACATGATGTGCTGAGAAATGATGCACCAACAT